>NW_021680366.1:497679-526518 GCF_001412515.2 Diachasma alloeum
AAAAAAAAAAGGGGGGGGGGGGGGTGAAGCGGGAGGGGGTACTCCTGAATTTTTAAACCTCCTTATTTTTTTATTATATAGAGAGATATAGAGAGAAGAGATAATTACAACAACTCATGTTGATATGCACACAGAAAAACCTAACCGTAAATCAAATCTTACTAAGCGTTATTTACGGTTTGCTAAAGGTAAGTTACACTCAACGCCAATATCTGGTGGCTTTTTTTTCGTCATGAAAATCGGAATGCAGGCTTCAAAAAAATATTTTACGGGCACAATAAAAACGTAAATTACGCCAAAACAATGTATCTTGTACGTTTCACTAAGCATATTTCACGCTTAAGAAATCGTAATTTACGATCTTAATAGAAACGTATTTTACGATTTACTTATCCGTAATTTACCGGAAAAAAACATCGGATTTTACACTTCAAATAACTTTTTTTCTCTTCGTCTTTAATTACGGGTAAGTAAACTCAAACAACGGAAAAAATCATCGTAATTTGCGCATATGAAACCGTGAATTATGTCATGCAACCGCACTTTACAAATACGAAACGGTAAATTACGTTTATGTAATCGTAATTTACGGCGATTTTGTGCGTAATTTTCAAATACTAAACCGTAAATTACTTTCATGTAACCGTAACTTACGGCGATTTTGAACGTAATTTATGCTTCAACTTCAAACGTAAAAGACTTTTTAAACGTAATTTACGTTTAGCCTTTTCTGTGGGTAAATAAGTGGAAGTGAATTGTTTTAAAAAATGATGAAATGAGAAAAATCAGTTGCATAATTTGAGATCTCCCATCCTAATTCAATACTACAATATTATTTTCCGCCGCCATAAAGCTATCCATCTTCCGTTGACATTTGAGGTCATACCAGGGCCCCAACAAATTAAAATCCCAATGAAAATATTCCCAATCCCCCTCCCCCCATAGCAGGTCATCATGATTCCTCCAGTTCATGAGAAAACCTCCCACCGATTCTCCCCCATCCAGAAATTGTCACTCCCCCTCACCGGGGCGAACTTTACGATTGAAATAAGAAGTGCAAATAGACATGCAGATTTTCTGTTCCCTCAATTTTTTACGTCTCCCATTTTATTATCTCTCCTTCCAATTCACTTCCGATTAGAAAGTCACGTTACGAAGTACAAAACCGGGAAATGACCACACCCCAAGTTTTATCTCGTCTACCTGAACACGATTATTTTTTCCAATACAAATCGATCCCCAATCTCCTCAATAAAATAACAGAGGCGAAAAAACCCATAAAAATCTATAAAAAACCGTTGATTGAATGATTAACTAATGATCATTCATTATCCCATAAATAAAGAGTCAACGAATCCGTGGGAATGGAATTGAAAGCCTTTCAACGATCTATCGATGACCAATACTCCCCCCCCCCACTCCTGCCCTACTCCGACCCCCCTATTCCCGATTTTATTCCCATTCAATTAATTTTCTCCTGACAGACAACAAATTACATTGCCACCTCGAAGGTCTCCCTTCAGAGATTACCGCGACCTTCCCCGGGGCCCCCACACCCTGACCCTGCCCCCCCCCCCTCCTGATAAAAAATGACACCACGAATGACTGAGAATTATTTATTACACAATTACAAAAATTCCTTATCAATAATATCCAAAACTGATGTCGTGAAGTGGTTGCGCGGAGTTCTGGGGTAGAGCGTAGTCTCTGGCGAGTTGATCGAGGATTCCGCCGCCAGGGGCAGCACTGGGTTGGGCACTACGGGTTTGCGGGGCCTCCCTAACGGGTGCCGGTCCGAACTGCACAGGGCCCTGGTTGTAGGCCTGAGACGCTGGCGCCTGTTCGAAGCTGTCGTGAGCCCTCAGAAGTGGGGACTGTTGTCCTGCAGGTGAGAAAATCGGGCCCCTGGGGCCTGATCCATAAAGGGCCTCTGTGTGGTACTGGGTGGGGGCGGGTTGCGCAGGCTCACGGTACTGGGGTGGGGCGGGCTGCGCAGGTGCTTGGTACTGAGGCCTCTGGGGCGCCACCTGCTGGGGAATCCTCGCAGGCGCCGGGCGCTGGTACTCTTGGTAGTCCAGGCTTTGACCTTGGAGAGCTTCTTTGTTGGTGGTTTCGTCGACGAGGGTTGGCGGAGCGACGGTTATGCCCTCTCCCTCCGGTTGGAAGCCGTACTGATCCGCGCCGTACTGGACGACTCTGACCTTGCCGCCATCGTCGACGAATCCGTATTTGCCTTTGACCTCACCGTTGGCGAGTTTTGTCTCGATCTTGAAGGAGCCGTCGGCACCCTCGAACCCGTACGTGTAGGAACCGTCTTCGTTGTGACGGTTTATCTGCTTCAAGATGGCGACTGGCGTGGGTTTAGGGGACGCCGGCGCCTGGGGGCGCTGCACGGCGGGCGAACCGCTTGGGTAACTTCGCGGGGTCGGCTGCGCTTGGCGGGGATTACTGTCGTACTCTTGCTCGTAGTCTTCGTAACCTTGGCGGTACTGCTGGGAGAGGGTTAAGGTTATCGTCATCGCCAGTATCACCTGGAAGGTGAAGATGCTTTTAGTAAATGGGGTTTTTGATTGGGCGTCAGGTTTGTTTTTGATGGATATCTTCGGATGTGAGGGAGATAACGGAATTTTTGTTGAAATCTTTTTTGTGGGGAGGTTCAAGACCTACAAAAAAGGGTTTAATAGACATTTTGATATGTTCCTTCGATTTGGAGATGATCCTAAAATCTATTTCATCATTTCTACCTATTGCACATTATTGTGATTGTTCTCACGGAAAAAAATATACCTGAATTCAGTATATTTTATATCAGAATCAAGTATATGCATAAATCTGAATCAACAATGAAATATACTTGACTCAGGCATATTATTCTTGATTCAAGTACATTTTATACTCAATTGGGGGATGAGTATTTCAATTTGAAGATGATTCTTTTGAATCAGACCAGATTGTAGTAAACAGGGATGCGAGAAAATGACCTGACCGGTCACATGACTGTCAGTGACGGTCATGTGACCGACGGAAAGATGACAATTTTTGGTCATCTGACAAATCTGTGACCATTTTACCATCTGACCGTCACATTCCATCTAGCTAGTGTCCCCCCAGGTGTCACCACTTTGAAATTCAAAAATTCGCAAATCATAACGGCCTTGACTCACGATCAGGAGAATTGGCATGAGTATCGCAATTGTTTCCACTCCACAAAAAATATATGTTATCGTGTTCAAATGCGAAAAAAATAGGAACGCTAAGTTTGCCCTGTCCAATGATGAAGAAGAAGAAGAGGCTGAAAGTTCTGACTAAACTCATCTGCTTTCATCATTTATATTTTACTTTTTTTTTCTTGACATGGATTATATACTTTGTTAGTTGATTTGTGCATTTAAATTGCACAAAGTATTCGTTTCTTTACACTAGTATTCCTGAAAGGAGACTGAAGAGAGCCAAATGATTGACGTTATTTTTTCGTTTAGTTTATAAAAGTATAAACTATTGAAGAGAAACAAATATAGAAGACTGGAAATGGCAAATTTAAGATGTGAGAAGTTTCATAACTGAACTAGAACTCGTTTAAAAATGCAATAAAGACATTCAAATAAAAATGATAAACATGAAATTTTGAATTATCCAAAAAAATGTGACAACTTTTTGTGACAAAAACATTTCTGACGGTCATTTTACATCTAGCTAGTTGGTTGTAGAATGACATCAGGAAGTGTGACCGAATTTCTGACCTGAGAAAAAATGACGTCACATGACTGTCATTTTTTTCTGACCTGACCGATTTCAAAACGTGATGTCATCTCGCATCCCTGGTAGCAAACTCTCTCCAGTGTAATATAAGAATGAAAAAGTGGAGGTTATAAAATGAAGGTTAGAATATAAAGTAAAACAAGTGGGTAACAGGCAATGAGGGTCTAAATATAAGCCGTTTATTGTCCGCTTAGGCACACATAACCGCGCACACATTACCAACCGTTCTAGAATTTTCGTTGTTATCTACATAAACATTATTAGACTGAAAAGGTAAAATTTACGTCAGGATAAAATTTCTCTAACTTAGAATAAAATTTGATCATCATATATTAATTTTTACTAAATTTCGGGATAGAAATAAGGACACGATGACTCTTGATACACATTTATAGAATGATGGAATAATTTTTATCAAAAATGTCTCTCCGTGTAATCGTCATTGGACACATTTTTTCAAAAATTGTGAAATAAAACCTCTTTTTCTCACTAGCAACGTAATATATATTTTGTCACTGGGCCCGAAAACTACGATCTAAGCCAGCGAAGTGAGGTTAAATCGCGGTTTATCGGACCTGGTGTCATAAAATACTATTTCTGCACCGCTTCTCGCGATTTCTCATCTGGGAATTAGTATTACGCACTTCCCAAACTCAGAAACTTGAAAATCACTACAAAAAATCTTGTCCCGGGGCTGTAGCGACAGGGTTTTTTACTCGTGTAGTTGGCCAGTCCTCGCCTTCGGCTTGGACGCCGACTCCACACGAGTAAAAAACCCATCGCAACAGCCCGGAAAAATGCTATTACCATTCCACTGATTCCTATTTTCTGTGTTTCTCTCTTCATTTCAGTGGCACATTACCGATTTCTTCTGTGATTTAGGGGTTAAAATATGTTACGAGCTCTCGGCGAAGTTCCTTCCGGAGGATTCAACGGATTCGAAGAGACCGCGGGAACATGAGGACTCGTCGTAATAATTTTCGGTGTGTAAAAGTCTTCAAAATAAAATTCACTGACGATTTTCAGAAAAAAGTAGAACAAAAAAAGTTTGAGAGTTGTCGCGAGGACTGTCGAGGGCGTCGAGACGATCCCCCATATCCAAGACTCAATGGTTGACGCAGCCGGACAGCAGATCCTCGTAATCATGACTGCGATGCCAATGAAATACCCATTTTTATGGGGTTATTGCCTCTAACTTCAATTGTCTCATTTTAACAACTCCACATTCCTTCATAATTTAAAAAACGTTACGAAACAAGTTTTTCAGTACTTTCGAGAATGAGAGTCGTTAAACTTAATCGGCAATATGGATCAGTGCAGGTGAAATCAAAACTCCAGCTTGCGACAGACTGACCGCGGGTGACCAGTAAACTGAAGATATTGAATTCGCGTGATTCCCTAATCGCAACATTTCAGGAATTTCACGTTTATAAATTAGGGCCGGTATAATAAGACACGATAACTTGTTTTGTGGAGTAGACACTTCCTCGAGTCTACGCATCAATGATCACGCCAACGCCAACGCGATGTATTAGTTAATACATGATAAAGAAAAAAGTTGAGCCGATCTGGTTTAACGAGAAAGTGGTGAGATAAGTGACGGGTCGCACGCGATTTTATAATTTATTGGGTGATCTGAAGACTTTTTAATTGTGTATTACGTTCACCGTTCTTGCATGTTACATAATGAATTTGCATAGACAAAAAATTCGTAAGAATTTATAGGAAGTCATTTCGACTTTCAGAATCGATCAGAACATTTTTAGAACACTTTTTGGTGATTAAAAAATTATGGAAAAAAGGTCCAAATCATTTTGGATCTATTCATGATTATTATTAATTAGTTGACACTTCATCACAGACACATTAATTGTAAAACGGTAAAGGAACGCGCACATGCACATGAGGATTCTCCTTGATGTTTTTAATAAAACTAGGGGAATCACCATACGTACCGTCCCGAGGGCGCCCATCTTGATAAATTATAATTTATTAATTTCCTGTGTTTGTGTTAGTGGACAGCGAGGCTAGAGTACCAGGCGAGCCACGAACTGAGGCCCTCATATACCTTACCTGGACCCCGTCCCTCCTGCCTTCCCCACCTGACTGGCATCCCCTATCGACTCGCTCCGGGGGACTTTCACTATCTATTCCGTTTCTTGGTGTATTGCGAGGCCCACCTTGTCGCGTTGCGGAACCGCGTGTGCAGAGCAATTGTATTGGCACCGGCTGACCACATGGCATCTGTCGCGATTCGTCTTCGCGGTTTTTTTTTTCAGGTTAGGAAGTTGTCGCGGTCGCTGATTGAGTGATGAGAAATGATGGGATGATTGGAGGCTGCTGAGAGCTAATTGAGGGTAATTATTCTGGGGTTCAGGTCCCCGGAGGGGTGGGGGTAATGGCTATAAATGGGATTTTATGTAAGGCGCCAGGGGAAATCGGTTTGGGCTCGGTGCAGGAACCCAAATTCAGAAGTATAAACTGGGATTTTTAAATTGGGGGTCGAGTTTCTGCTGTTTTGGGTTGGACAGTTCGTCATTCAGGAAATTTGGCTTGCTGTGGCGAGAAAAATTCATGTACTACCATCATAAACGAGTCACAAATTACACACTTTAAAAAATTGGTAGGCAGAAAAAATGAACAAAAATAACCGGTCATTTGGTCGTTCAACAAATACAACGCGTGTTACTACCCATCGGTTATTTTTCCTTCGGGGAATTTTTCGTATATTCGGGAAAATTATTGTGTAGGACCAGAACTGGTATATTGTGCACCAAGGGCGGAAGGTCATATTTTCCCGCCCGAGGTGCACATGCTATTTTTTCACACACCTGCACGGAAAGTTCGTACTTTTCTCCCGCTCATCAGACAGCAAAATACAAACTTTCCTTTGCAGGCGTGTTAAAAAATAGCATGTGCACCTCGGGCGGGAAAACATGACTTTCCGCCCTTGACGCATACTATTAAGCCATTATTTTCAAAACTTCGAAATCTGCAAATGATGAATATTTGATGAAAAAATGCGATTCTCCATTTCCCAAAAGAAATGCCAATTCTGGGGATTATAAAATTTTTGTCAGGACCTTTTATGATGATTTACAAAAAAAAATCCTCAGATAAAGTTCGATATCTCTCTTAAATTCATAAATATTTCTCGAAACTTCAGCTGAAAGATAACCGACTCGTTACCCTTTACCACTCCGCTACTGGACCAGGTTTTCATATCAATTCACTGACAATTACATAAAGCCTCAAAACCTGGAGAGAGCCTATTATACTTTCGAAGAAAGTGATGTGTATTAATAATGTGAATCGATCATGTAAATCATCATTTCCACATATCTGACCAGAACCAAATTGTCATTCATAACATATTGTATAATATCATCGACATTCTCTCAATACTTCTGAGTAAAAAAAACTTTAGTACTGCGACTCTCTTCAAGGGTGTCTGAGAGAAGCAGTAAACCTCGTGTCATTGAGAATTTTTTTTTTCCAATACAAAAAATTGACGAATCATTGTGGCAATATATAATAATTATTTTCCCCAACTCCACCTCGCATTCCACGAAAACAAAAATTATAGTAATCATCAAATTACAAAACCGAGCCATTCATCTGGAAACATAACCGAAGTATAACGCCTCAAAAACTCAATCGCCCCGTCATTCTCAATCTCCATCTGCCAACTTTCAACTGCACTTCAACTGTAAGAAAAAATACTACCACAAGGTCACCCAGTTGCGCATGACCTCGTGAAAGTGATCCCTCGATTCACCCGATTTTTTCAAACGATTGAACAGTACTTGCATAACAATGCATCGGTGGAAAGTCACCCGGTATTTATGCAACTGATGCCCACCAGAGGTCATGGACACTGCACCCGTAGCATTTAGTTACCACAATTTCATTAAATCCTCTACTTAATTCATGTGCGATAATACTCAGTAATCGAGGATTAATTCTTGCCAGGAACTTATGCACAACGCTGATATTCAATTGTATCAAATCCGAGGATAATGGGTGAAAGGCAAGACATCAAACGGTAATTTTGCATATGAAACGTCAGGAAAATCATGTTCGAAACTCAGTAACTATTTTGCAATTTGTTTTTACTGCATGAGTCATGCAGCACAAGTGAGAGTTCCGTCAGAATGTCGGAGATTTTGAGGAGGCCAGCGTTGCCCCAGGGCTGCGCCGACGTTGTCAAAAATTTTCCAAATTGGGCAGATGTTTTCACTGTGTGAGTCATCACAGTGCATGTGAGAAATTGGTTAAAATATCGAAGATTTCGGAGAGGCCAGAGTTGGCCCAGGGCTGCGCCGACGGTGTCAAGAATTTGCCAAATTGGGCAGATGTTTTCACTGTGTGAGTCATCACAGCGCACGTGAGAAATTGGTTGAAATATCGAAGATTTCGGAGAGGCCAGAGTTGGCCCAGGGCTGCGCCGACGTTGACAAGAATTTGGCAAATTCTGGGAACAAGTGTGGATCACTAGTGAGTCTACCAAAGAGTGATAACATTAAGCGAATCTCCGTATTCATGTGTTGGCGGAATCTTGGGTAGATGTTGGCTGTCAAGTTTTGGTTCATTACTCGACAAGACTGGACAGTTGCACATGACGTCGTGAGAAGATCCGAAATTTTTCGGTTTGATTCAAGTCGACTTGTCGACCGCCCCATGTATAACTCCCCAAAATCACATTGAATCAAACCGAAAAATCGATTTGAATCGAATCGAAAAATCGACTTGATTCAAGCCGAAAATCAACTTGAATCAAACCGAAAAATCGATTTGAATCAAATCGAAAAATCGACTTGATTCAAGCCGAAAATCGACTTGAATCAAACCGAAAAAACTACTGGAATCAAGCCGAAAAATCGAATGGACTCCAGTCGCAGAATTGACTTGAATCAAACGGAAAATCGACCTGAATTTATCCGGAAAGTCGACGTGAATCAGGTTGACAAATCGACTTGACATGATTCTTCTTGGAATAATCCACTTTTCTGCTTACAAGCTTATAAATATCAGATCCGAAATTCGGATTGATGGAGTCCAAGTCACTCGACTTGAGTCAAGCCGAAAATCGACAAGAATCAATCCGACGGCGATTTAAACCAGTATGTTTTTTGGATGCTCGACGAAACTCAGCTGTGAAATATCGGCTCAATATCGGTCACCCCCTAATTGTCAAATGTCGGCCGAAAGTTGGCTGACCACAGGCTGGCAAATATCCTTCCAAGATTTGTGTGCATGACGGCAGACTCGTGTACGTCTGTAAGCTCGCCATTGCCGTACCAAGGTTACGCCGAGGTTATATCATTAAAGCCTAAGAAGCCCGCAGCTTAACACATTGAATCATTCAGTACTCGTAATTCCCGCCTGAGGAACTTGAGCCCACGGTCAATGCATAAGTTAAAAAAACCACATGTGCAGAGGACACAAGGAGATCAAATGATCCAGGCGTCCTTTCACGTTTTATAAACTTCTCAATTCTTACCATCAGCCGTGACATTTACTTTGTTACTGATTGCAGGCCACTTATACGTCCAACCAATAAGTGTATCAGCGTGGCACAAAGGCGGTATTGGTACCCACGGGCTTCTCTAACGATCTAGACGCCTCGTTACGCTACTTTCTCTGGTGGGATTTATGTAATTTACGGAGGGGCCTTTGATGCTACGGGCAACAGGTAAGTCAATAACGTACATGCTCCTGCCAGGAGGGGAATTATTTTTTTCTTCATCGGGAAGAATATGATAATTGGGAGGTTTTCTTCAGGAAGAAGCATTTCATCAATTAAAATCGGAAAAAAATCATCCCCGATGTATAAGAAAACGAGGAAGAGAGGAATTGTGTCATTTGTAATAAAATGCGTCAATTCATATTTCTCTATATTGGAAAAATCCAAATCGACTTCTGGTGATAAAAATTTGGTACTCGAAATTAAAACTCCACAAGAGTCAAAATAAGGATCACGAGGGTCAAAATAATGGTCAGGAGGGACAGAATAAGGGTTAGGAGGTTCAGAATCACGGTCATGAAGGCCGGATTAAGGATCACAGGGATCAGATTAAGGGTCATAAGGATCAGAATAATGGTCACGAGGGTCAGATTAAGAGTCACAATGGTCAGTAAGGTCAATAAGGGTCACGAGGGTTGGATTTAGGGTCAGAGGGCTCAGATTAAGGGTCATAAGGAGCGGGCAAGGGGCGTAACCCCCTAGTACGAAATAATCTCACAGGAAGAAAATATTTTATTAAACTTTCTCTGAAAAATTCACGTTTTTCTGCGCTTTTTACAAATTTTAATTCTCAATAGGAAATATTCGACAGGAAAAGAGGAAAATGTTGATCTTTCTCCTATATCTTCTACAGAAATTCCTCAGGATAAGTTTTTTAAATTTTCCGTTGCATTTTTTTTCATTAAAAAATTGAAGCAAAAATTCGAAGGATTTCAGCCGAGTGATTTTTTTCAGAAATAATCTCAACAAAATAAGTTGCCTAAGATAAAAAACTATTTATTCTTTTTACAAAAAATTCCATTTTCCATAGAATTTTCATTAAGATTTCTTCGTACATTTTTTCAAAACAAAAAATAAAATTCAAATAACTTTCCACTTTAAAATTTTCCCATCCCTCGAATAAAAATGCAAAGAAACAATTTTTAAAAATCCTGTCCTTTGGAATTGAATATTCATTGAATTATCGATGAATGGGTAAATATTCTGGAGCGTTCGGTCAAGGTATGTATAACGTTTTGTTTGAAACGCTTCCCTGCATCCGTGGAATTGCGGAAATCGCAAGTTTACGTCATAATTCAATGCATATTCCATCTAATTTAAAATTACAATGTAAAACTCCAGTTGAGTACACGACTGAGAACATTAGGAATAATAACGCAATGGTTTTCACTTTGAGTTGTACATGCACTCTATGGTAAAAGCATGTTCACGCATTTTATCTGCAATAGTTGCCAATTATAAATCATGCTAACGATACGCGAGGAGACGGGCTACATGAATCTTGGTTCGAGTGTTGCATTTCCTGGGATAGTCTTCGTGGAGTCATCGAGAGAGGATTAAACACGAGGTACACTACAAAAACCAAGTGTCTGACAGCTATCTGAATTTAAGATGTCAGACGGTAAAAAACGTCTGAATCTTCAAAAGTGTCTGAAAATCTGACTAATGTCTGAAAATTTCAAACACAATTTCTGTCTGAAAATGATGGTAGACATTTTTTGTGTCTGAAAAATTTCAGGTATTTATTCTCAGATATTTTCTGTGTCTGAAATTCAGTTATTTATGAGCGATTCAAACATTTCACTATTAAGATATCTCACCTGATTCAGACGACAAAGTCCATTCAAACATTAATTTTTAAGATATTTCTCATATCTGAAAAGTTGACTCATCCATTGCAAAAACTAGGTGTCTGACAACCATCTGAATTTAAGATGTCAGACGGTAAAAAACGTCTGAATCTTCAAAAGTGTCTGAAAATCTGACTAATGTCTGAAAATTTCAAACACAATTTCTGTCTGAAAATGATGGTAGACATTTTTTGTGTCTGAAAAATTTCAGGTATTTATTCTCAGATATTTTCTGTGTCTGAAATTCAGTTATTTATGAGCGATTCAAACATTTCACTATTAAGATATCTCACCTGATTCAGACGACAAAGTCCATTCAAACATTAATTTGTAGGATATTTCTCATATCTGAAAAGTTGACTCATCCATTGCAAAAACTAGGTGTCTGACAACCATCTGAATTTAAGATGGCAGATGGCAAAAAACGTCTGAATCTTTAAAAGTGTCTGAAAATCTAACGGATGTCTGAAAATTTCAACCACCGCTTGTGTCTGAAACTGATGTCTGTATCTAAATTTCAGACATCTTGGTGTCTGAAATTGAAATACCTCCATTGCACGGAGAGAAATATTCAATAAAAATTACGTATCTTTTCCGTAATTCCGGAGCGAAATTTGGTTGTAGGAAATTTTACGGAACTGTCACGGAATTTTTCTGGAGCGTTTCGTAATTTTTATCTGAATCTCCTGTAATAAATTACGATACCGTCACTTAAATTTCCTGAGTCGATTCCGTAAACGGTGAGTGAATTGTGAGTTCCGTAATTTTTACGAAACATTTCTCTCCGTGTGATTCAGANGAGCGAAATTTGGTTGTAGGAAATTTTACGGAACTGTCACGGAATTTTTCTGGAGCGTTTCGTAATTTTTATCTGAATCTCCTGTAATAAATTACGATACCGTCACTTAAATTTCCTGAGTCGATTCCGTAAACGGTGAGTGAATTGTGAGTTCCGTAATTTTTACGAAACATTTCTCTCCGTGTGATTCAGACACATTTTAATGTCTCAAAATTGTCTACAAAATCGTCCCAAAAGTGTTTGAAAAGTGTCTACAAAAGTGTCTCAAATTCAGACATTAGTCCATTAGTTTTCGCAGTGTAACACAGAGGTTTTGAATTTCGCATAAGCGGAACTGTTGTTGGGTCATTTGGATCTAGGAAAGCACCACACCTTGAGTATTGAATACCTCGGGTGCAATGCGTAATCCCGATGTTTACGACCACGCGTGTCACATGATGTTAGAGGAATAGCGATATTGAAAGGATAGATCGAGGGATGACAGGGGATTAATCGATTGGAAATGTGTCAGGCTGATCTGCATTCGCGGGAAAGAATAATTGAATTATAGGGGAGAGGGGATCTGATAATGAGATCATAGGCCGGAAGTAATTGACGGGTTGATCGATCCCCAGGTTCATTATCGCGTGAAAATGATAAGGGAGATGGAGATTTTTTGAGTGAGTGAAGTTTGATATTTTTTATCAATTCATCAATTATTTGGGAAGATCCGTAAAGATTTGAATAATACCGATTTTTTAGTTCATTGTTTAGAAAAGATTTGTAGTTATACAAAAGGAAAGAAACTGAAGATGTGAGAGAACTCGATCGACGCAAAAAGAATGAAAAACAGAAACATTCGTTTAATGATTTTTATTCTGAATGGCTTTGATGAAAATGAGAAGGAAGGCCAAAAGAATCAGATTGTTTTTGTGAATTTTGTGCAAACCAATAATTCAATTAATCCAAAGTAATTTTGCAGATAGTCTTAGTAGTTAATAGACTATCAAAACCTGAACGAACTATTTTCTCTTGTGTCCCTTTCAGTCTGTATGAACCTGACGCAACAAACAATTCCTTCAACAATTTCTTTTTCCCCATCTGCACATAACAGACGCGTGGGGAGCAAGCCTAACCTAGCCTTGGGTATTTTTTTAATCGTAACCTCCCCGATTATTCAACTAATCAGCCCGCTGCTTGTCTATTAAAGGAAGTACACGTAAGATGAAATTCCAGGGTGTGGCCTACTGGCGTCTTTCACTCTTTCTTGACACGCAGGTAACAGTTCTCGCTCTCTTTCAAATCAACGCACAGCCCGCGGGATAAATAGAGCGACAAGGTCGCGCACTCGCCTTCATTCGAGAGTCTGAGGAAAAAATATGGAAAATGGCGATCGAGGTGTTTGAGCCGATTATTATTCAACTATGAGAAAGAGTGACGCTGACTTCCGTCTGGGGAATGTGGAACAGGATTCGAGGTGTTTTAATGAACAAAACCAGAACGAAAGAGTTTTTCAAAGGGTTTTTATTCATCTCAGTGGGTGAATCATTAATTAATTATTAGCAGAGGGATAAATTAAACTATTTACAGGATTTTTGTAGTTCGGCGGGAGCGGGGGATTTATTCTCATTTCTTTCGATATTGAACGGTGTAGGACGAGGTGTCGATGTTGCTGGGCTGTTTGTACCTCTGGTACTCGGGATATTGCGCCGCGGGCTGCACTCGTTGCGCTGGTTCGTACTGCTGATAAGTGGAATATCTAGAAAAAAATTTATAAAAAATCTTAATTGCAAAAAATGTTTTGGCGGGCTTAAATTGGAGAAGGAAAGTGAATTATCATTTGTTTGCAACTGGGGAAATATTACAAAACGCATGGGGGAATTTTTATCGCAATTTTTACTCTCATACGAATCTACTTTTTTTATTAATGAAACGTGAGATTTCATTCAGGCAAAACCTTTTTGCTGAAACACATTTTTTTTATCAAATACAGACATTTCTGTTGAAATGAGCAGAGGGGTTTATTTATCTGAACGGATGCATTCATTTCTGATAACTGGAATATCTAGAAATATTTTTTTTCAACATTTAATTTGAAAAAAGTTTTCGGGTTCCAAATTATCAATAAAAATTTAAATTTAAATTTACATTTTTAAAAATTTAGACAAATCAAAAATTAAATTAAATTAATTTAAATTGATAACAAAAATTATACTAATAATAATAGTAATGATATTTCAATTATTTTTCATTAATTTAAATTTTTAATTTTTAAAATTTTATTTTTAGAAATTGAGAAAGTATTACAAAGCTCATATGAAAAATTGTATTGGGAGGTATTTGAACACCCAGGAGTCATTTGTTTAAATTGACAAAACGTGAAATTTCTTTCACGGAAAATATTCCTTGTTGGAACATATATTATTTATTTAAAAAACATTTTTCAACAAAGTTTTAAGGGTTTCATTTGTGGAAACGAATACAGGAGTTTATTAATTTGAACTCTTGTATTTGTCAATGACATTTTGAATATTTCACATATCAATTGACATGTGAAATAAACGATTTATTTTGACAAATGTGTCCTCTTCGTCGCCTAAACAATGAATTAATGAAAATTCATTTCGTGGAATCATGGCTTTGATCTCGTCAAATTGAATTGGATTGTACGAAATTGCAAATTATTCGACAGTGCTCCCGATTATTTGAACAAAATTCATAAAATAGCGAATCGCAGGATAAAAATGAAAATAAAAAACTCGAGTTTTTTACGGTTTCAATTATTTCACCAATTTTGTTCGGAAATTTGGATACACGATTATTAGCAGAATTTCAAGCGAGTCACGATCTCGGTACGCTTTCGAACGATTCACTTGACATTTCACGCTTGTCCGGACAAATAAGTACACTCAAAGTGAAAAGTATTGATGTTTGGGATTTATTCCTGCGCTCTCATGATTTTCACTTTTTGGTTTGTTTCTTTGATTCTTGAAGATTAATAATTAGATTTCACTCGGTTTTTTCATGACAAAAGTGATGACTTATTTGAATTTTCAATGAAAACATCAATATTCATGGCCAGATTATCCGGAATTTTCCAATAATTGAAAATCCAAGAATATATTTGTCGTAATTTTGCGGTTTTCTATTAATTTTCAAGGAATAATTGAACTTCAATTTAAAGTTCTCTTCGATTTTTCCCCGAAATTCAGAATTTTTAATGGCGAAATTCCTTGAATTTTCGGTGATTATTTTTCTCACTCTGATTTCAGCCAATCACAGGGCAGTATTTGAGGCTGTCAAACAGTTTTATTTCGAAAATTTCTAAAAAATATCCGACGAAAATTCACTAGTAGCTTTTCAAATGTTTCTCATCTTTCAACGCATTTCACGTTTAATATTCTGTGTGACAGATAAACAAAAAAATGGGTTGTAAATGTATGACTGTGTAAATATATCCAGATGCTGTTCACTGCACTCTGCTTGGCCGAAATCCGAGTGGAAAAATAATCCGTCAAATACCACTCGTGCTTCAAAATTCATCGGATATTTTCCTCAAGCTTTCCTGCCTAGGAACGAGTGTGTCAAATTTAGCAGACAAATCCGAATTTTAAACCTGCAAAATTTGACACAATCGTGCCTAGGCAACGAAGCTATCGGAAAATATCCGATAATTTTGAAGCACTAGTGGTATTACTACTGAAACTTAAATGTGATAAAAATACCCGAAAAGTATACTGGAAATTTCAGTTAAAAATTTTCAACAGTGTACTATTCCGTACTATTTATAAGATGAGACACAAGATAGAACAGAAAACGAAAAAAAGTATAATTTGAGATCAGGATAAAATACAGACTGTAAAAACTACCTCAATTGAAGAGTTTTCTAAGTTTTTATAAATTTTCCACCAGCTACACGAAACTATGATTTATGTACTTCCGCTGTACGCGTCTGATGGGATCTTTGTATAATATGTCGAAAAATGGTACATTTCGATACGAGTGAAACGGAATTTTCACGAATGTGAACTTGGCGTCTCACTCGTATTGAAATATACTATTTTTGGTCTAATGACGAAATAGTACATTTCGACACTAGGCCGTGAGGAATTTTTCTGGCGAATATGAGGTTACAGGACGAGTCGAAGGCGAGTTCTGTAATCATATGAGGTAGCAAAGTTCCCACGGCTGTGTGTCGAACAATATTTTTTGTCATTAGTAAAAATAAGGCCCACAAGACTCACAATAAGAGTCACAAGGATCAGATTAAGGGCCCAAATGAAGGGTCAGATTAAAGGTCTAAATAAGTGTCATAAGGATCATATTAAGGGTCACAAGGGTTAGAGTAAGGGTCCAATTAAGGGACATCGGGTTCAAACTAAGGGTCACCAGGGTCAAAATAAGGGTCACGAGGGTTACAATGAGGGCCGGATTAAGGATCCAAATGAAGGTCACAAGGATCAGATTAAAGATCACAAAGGTCAGATTAAGGGTCCAAAGTAGGATCATGGGGGTCAGAAACTAAGGGTCACAAGGGTCAAAATAAGGATTTTAATATCTCTCTATAGTATAAAAATCGAAATCGACTTATGGTGATAAAAATTTGGTCCGCGAAATTAAGACTCCAAAGTTAAGGATCAGAAATGAAAGGTCCAAATGCAGGTCACGAGGGTCAGATTGAGGGCCACGAGGGTGAGAATAAGGATCACAAGAGTCATATAGGGGTTAGCGAGCGGAGCGAGCAGGGGGCGTAGTCCCCTGGTAAAATATATAATTCTCATATATAATTGAGGATCAGAAATGAAGGGTCACAATAAGGGTCCCGAGGGTTGGATTAAGGGTCACAAAGGTCAGAATAAGGATCAGAAGAGTTATCTATGGTTTAACGAGCGGAGCGAGCAGGGGGCGTAGCCCCCTGGTAAAATATATAATTCTCATATATAATTGAGGATCAGAAATGAAGGGTCACAATAAGGGTCACGAGGGTTGGATTAAGGGTCACAAAGGTCAGAATAAGGATCAGAAGGGTTATCTAGGGTTTAACGAGCGGAGCGAGCAGGGGGCGTAGCCCCCTGGTAAAATATATAATTCTCATATATAATTGAGGATCAGAAATGAAGGGTCACAATAAGGGTCACGAGGGTTGGATTAACGGTCACAAAGGTCAGAATGAGGATCAGAAGGGTTATCTAGGGTTTAACGAGCGGAGCGAGCAGGGGGCGTAGCCCCCTGATAAAATGTATAATTCTCATATATAATTGAGGATCAGAAATGAAGGGTCACAATAAGGGTACCGAGGGTTGGATTAAGAGTCACAAAGGTCAGAATAAGGATCAGAAGGGTTATCTAGGGTTTAACGAGCGGAGCGAGCAGGGGGCATAGCCCCCTGGTAAAATATATAATTCTCATCTATAATTGAGGATCAGAAATGAAGGGTCACAATAAGGGTACCGAGGGTTGGATTAAGAGTCACAAAGGTCAGAATAAGGATCAGAAGGGTTATCTAGGGTTTAACGAGCGGAGCGAGCAGGGGGCATAGCCCCCTGGTAAAATATATAATTCTCATCTATAATTGAGGATCAGAAATGAAGGGTCACAATAAGGGTACCGAGGGTTGGATTAAGAGTCACAAAGGTCAGAATAAGGATCAGAAGGGTTATCTAGGGTTTAACGAGCGGAGCGAGCAGGGGGCGTAGCCCCCTGGTAAAATATATAATTCTCATATATAATTGAGGATCAGAAATGAAGGGTCACAATCAGGGTCACGAGGGTTAGATTAACGGTCACAAAGGTCAGAATAAGGATCAGAAGAGTTATCTAGGGGTTAGCGAGCGGAGCGAGCAGGGGGCATAGCCCCCTGGTAAAATATATAATTCTCATATATAATTGAGGATCAGAAATGAAGGGTCACAATAAGGGTTTCGAGGGTGGGATTAAGGGTCACAAGAATAAGGATCGCAAGGGTCATATAGGGGTTAGCGAGCGGAGCGAGCGCTAGTAAAATACATAATTCTCGAATTATATATTCCTCCCTGTGGGTTTGTACGTTGAGTTTCCCTCCTGTTGAACAGACATGTAATCACCCCCATTAAATTCACAATGTGATAATCTCTTACCCAGATCTCGGAGCGTTGTACCCTAGAGCAGGTTGTTTGTAAGCCTGACGAGGGGGTGCCGGTGGCGAGGGTGGACGTCTCTCGTATTTCTCACCATTGGTGTACCTCGGATCCGTGTAGTAGATTGAGGGATCCTCGCGGTACTGCCCGTCATCCTCCGGCTCGTTCTGACCTCCGACGCTGTTTTCGGCCAAGGTCGAGGGGGGTACATTGATCCCGGGACCCGCTGGCTCGAAACCTCGATGGCCCGCATCGTATTTAACCTCGCGCACTGTCCCTGTGTCGTCCACGAATCCGTACTTACCGTAGACCTCGCCTGTCGGATACTTCGATTCGATCTTGTAGGAACCGTCTGCCGCTTCGTAACCGTAACTGTAACTTCCGTCCTCGTTGTGTCTGGGGAATTGAGGGATTGGATTCGTTTAATAGGGGACTTGCGTGAATTTTTCGTCATTTTTTAATCTCAAGTTTTGACCTTAAACACGCACGGAGAGAAATATTCAGTAAAAATTACGGAACAATTCACGTAATCCGTAATGAAGAATCGTTTTCCGGCAATTTTTATAGGAATGGAAGAGAAGAAATCCGAAACGTTCAGTGAATTTTCGGGTTCATCACCGAACAAAGTACGAAATTGTCACGTAATTTTTCCCGAAGAAGTAAAATCTTACAGAAACTTGCCGACTTATTGTGCCTCCAAAATAAAAAATTCTTGAACGTTCAACAATTTTTATGAAGCTGGTGAGTTATTTCTACGTTCCGTTCCGTAAAATTTCTCAATCGTTGGGGAAAAATTACGGAACGACTTGTTGTCCCCACAGCGGTGAGCCATCAGACGGGTGATTAATTTTTACAAAACAAATCGTAGAAGTTACGTGGCGATTCGTACAATTTCAGTTCCGAGTCACACTTTTTATTGAATTTTACTTCGCTCGCGGATTACGTTTCGAAACATAATTTTTACGTTGTTTTTCTGGTAATCTTTATTGAATTTTTCTCTCCGTGCACAGTCGTCTCTTGCGAGACTCCCGCTCAATTGGACAATGAATCTGTGAGAATTAGAGCGTTAAAAAATCATTTTGGCCTCCCCCCCGGGAATCAAACCCGAGTCGTCCCCGTGCTAACCCCGCGCCCTAACCACACCGCCATCACCGTCGGTGTCCAAAAATACATAAATTTTTAAAAATAATTCTAAAAATATATCTTTTACCGAATGGAGCACAAGAGTCATTATGCACTGATAGAACGGATTAGTTATTGTTAACGAATGGATATTGGCTGGAAGTTAGGGTCTATTCGGTCTCAACAAATGTTCATTCGTTAATAGTTAACCAATATATACTTAAGGAGCCTTGTTTGACTTGACTTTCGCCATTCAAGTGAATCATTCGTTAACTATTAACGAATATTCATTTGGTCATATTCAACTCTACCATTCGTCAATAGTTAACGAATCTCGTTTGGAATAAATGAATCATTCTATCAGTGTGAGTATCGCCTTTGCCAGTTGAAATTTTCTCGTCAGTCCACCCACCCACCTCTCAAATCATTCAATTCAAAAGGATAAAAACGCAAAAACTAATTACACAGGAAATAAAACGATTTGATTGGACGATTATTATTGATTGATTGATTACGGGATTGCTTGATGGAACTCCACGGAGTTTAGCTACTCACCTGTTAATCTGCTTGAGGATGGGGACTGGGGTGGTCGTGTACTGCGCCAATGAAAGGCCAGTGCAGAAGAGCAGCGATTGCACCTAATGGAAAATTATTGCCAATGGGTTTTTGGTCACTGAGTGAACTTTCGAAGGGATCGGAGGGAGACTATGGCTGACCTGGGTGTGCCAGTTAAAAGTTCTCACGGGTACTTTGATCTTTTACAATTCATTCGAATAAAACAGGATAAAACGAAACCGACAAAAAATGTAATTAATTTTTTTTCCTCTAAACGGATCCACAGCAATTACGTTTCGCACTTTGAACACTTTTATATATTGTTAAAAACACGTCTAAAAAATTATGATTAATTGCCGTAACGACTCAATTGTTTAATTCATTTTCAAAATTATTTTTGAAATATTTTGCACAAAAATTCTTCGTTATCTTTAGTTTTCAGTTTAAATTTTTATGAAGTTTTTGTTTGATTGTGGATTTTTTATTTAAAAATTATGTAAAACTTACGATGAAGCGCATGTTGAAGAGTTGTTTGTCAGTGGAGATTGTGTTATAGGATCGTGTTACGCGGTAAGGCGCGTCTCCGCTTATATAGGTCCCCATCGGGAGCGGCTTTGTGTCCCGCCCATGGGCTCCACCACCTTTTCATCCACCTTAAAGCTCCCCCCCCCCCTTCCGTGAGGCACTGAGTAATGCCCAAGGAGATTCATAAAACGTATTTGACGATATCTCCAGCAGGTTGCAAGTGCAAAAGGCCTTTTCATATCGATAATGCGCGGGGCGCATTCCAACTACCTTGTGTGCCAATGCCCAGTGATCAAGTCGTCGCATATTTTATTCATTTCATTGTTCATGTCGTGTTTTTATTTTAGAATGTTGCTTGCTCATTTTTTTTCGGTGAAATTCTCTTCAATGGTTGGAGTTGATGAGAGCTCTTGCGTGAGGCCCATTTGACCCTTGGCTGTTAAACATCATTTTATTGTTTCAATTTCGAAAGTCTAAAATTGAGAATTTAGAACTCACGAGGAGACAAACGTGATTTAAGACTGAAAAATAATAATTTTTAACAGTCTTAAATTACGTTTGTCTCCTCGGAAAAAAGTATGATTTTTTACATTTAATAAAATGCTATTTAAAATATTTTTCATTTTTTTCTAACTAATACCCAGTCATGGAATACTTAAGAAACGAGGCCCAGTTATGGAACCGTATTGTTTTCAATAAATTAGAGGTATTGTTAATGGATTATTAATGGATTGTTAATGGATCATAAACAATTAAAATTGTTAGTGGATATTTTTGGCTTCAGAGAAAGTATACAGCTCATTGTCTGGACTTGAGGTATATCCCAAGACAATAGCACCCAAAAGTGAGTCCCTATGGATTTCCCCAAAAAATTGTAAATGACTTAATTTATTGCATTCTCATAAATTATTGAGTTTTTCTATCCTCATATGTTGTTGATGCAGGTAACCCTGAATGTGTGAGTCAAATCAGAAAGTATTTGTTAATCAATTGTTAACCCCCGTGTCAGAAGCCTCCATTTCGTTATTGATTATCTCCTAATCTGTGTAGTACAGCTAGTGAGATTTTTTTAGATAGCTTGAGACTATTATAAACATTATCTGTGAAAAAGATGAGAACAACCTTAAGAAAAACGTGTTTTTTAGGGATATACCTTAAGATATATCTAAATAACTTAATTTATTGCATTCTCATAAGTGATTGCCTGTTTGAATCAAATGAGAAATTATTTGTTAATTAATTGCTTGAATCAGATATGACGTGATTTCACGACATTTTCATTTTTTAGGGTTGAATATCGCTGCAATTATGTAGGACAAAATTTTACAAAAAAAAAATGTATTCGGTATTTAGCAATCTATCACGAATTAGTTTATTAAAAACATCGTAACACTCGTTTTTTCATTAAGATGGAAAAATCGAGTTCGGGGGGACCGGTAGCATAGTTTGACCTATGGCTCGTGTGTTAGAAGCCCCCTAGAAGCTAGTTAGATTGTTTTAGATAGCTTGAGACTATTATAAACATTATCTATGAAAAACATGAAGCCAATCTTAAGAAAACTGACCACTGTAAAACCACTGTACAGATAAACCTAGATTAAGGTTATCGATTGTTCAAATTGAGTCATGTTATTGCCTTCGGCTGTTTGACTTTGTGAATAAAATAAATAAATAAATTAAATTAAATTTTAAAAAAATGTGCTTTCTAGGGATATACCTTAACTTCGTTTATCGCAGTAAATATATAGATGACCATATTTTGATCAATCAAGAAATGATAGTCTCCTAAATAAACTATTTCATTTCTATGCTACTTACTCATGAATCTTTCTTTTTAAGTGGTATAAATTAATTTTCTGTTATCCATGCACACTAGAACAATTGATTTATAATTATTTTTAATCAGGCTGTTGGTTTATTTCACCTTTGTACGAATGTATATTCAAGCAAAGTAAAATAAACAATATATAATATAATGTCTCAGATTTTCAACGAAATGTGACGCTGATTCCATAATCGGTACCGGTTTCATAATCGGGCCACTGACGGTACTCATCACAAAAAGAAAGAAGAGTACTCTTCAAAGAAAAAAATATTTAATGTCATAATCAATTATACAGGGTTTTAACATTTGAAAAAATTCTAAATTGTCAATTTTGCCCCCTCATCCTCTAATTCAATAGTGAAGTGGTAAAACGGTTTAAGTCGACTTATCTCCCAGTTGAGTTTTTGAGGAATATTTCCGATTCTAAGAGAGATAGCGAAATTTTCGTTATTACATTTATTGTAGCTCTCGGGCGGCTCTACAAAAAAGGTTATGACAAAAATTTTGCTTTCTCCCTTAGATTCCGAGATATTCATTGAAAACTGGTCAATAGTGAAAATTGACTTGTACCGTCTTACCACTTCAACAGCTAGCAACGCTTGCTGTGAGCCTGTCCTCGCATATCCTTCAGTCGGTTCCTGCTCTGTCTATTTTCGATTTTTTCAGGGGAAATATTGCGCAAGGATAGGCTAGGATTATTCCACCTCAAGGACAAGATGATTAGGTAATGAAAGATAAGATGTTCAGCCGACGTCTCGATACTCGATAACTAACTGATCCATTCCATTTTTTTCATCAGTTATATTATTTTTATTCAGAAATTCAATGCGAGGTTGGATAAACACACGAGGATTTATTGCGTGAAACAGCCAGTTGAATTTCGTAAGGTAATTTATATAATTTTTAATGCATTGGGAATGAGAGAAAATCAACGCGGAAAAAATAATGTTTTGATTTTAGGAGAGATAATAGGGGGATAGGAGGGGAGAAATAGGAGGGATTTTAGTTGAGATCGAAAAATATTCCGGTTTTTCTCAACATTGATTGTTTAAGCATTTCTTAAAACCATTCAATTCATTTTTTTTTCCTTTCTATTATCGTTAATGGAGAGTTTAAGCGATCGTGAAATTCACCTGCGAATTAGAAAAAAATACGATCCATTTTTCCCCAGTAGTTTTTGCGGAAATTGAAAAGAATAAAATTGTTACAACGTTTATTTTTCAGTTCTCTCAAACGAGTATAACTTTCATTTCCCTATTTGTTGGTAAATTTTGGGAGCCTGGTATCGAGATCATTTCCATTTCTTCTCCCTCCCTTCTGCCTATAGCGCGATTAATCAAACATGATAGAATATAGGAAATTTTTTAGATTTAACGCCTGGAGATAGAATAATCGTCACATAATTTTTTCAGGAGAAATTTGTCTGACTATCGATCAAAAAACTTATGAAATCGTTCAAATGGATAAAATGGAAATTTATTACTGGAATACGATATTTTTTATTGGAAATTCCCCCAACTCTCGAACGAAGAACGGAAGTTTAGACTTTTTAAGGAGCAGGGAGACAGAAAGTCCTCAATTTCTTTAGATTTGCAATGAAAACATGAATATTCAGCACCAAATAATGGAAAATATTCAATCAATTGAAAAATCCAGAATAAATTCAGAGTAGACAGATCGTTAATTTTCTGAGAAATTGAATGCAATTCGATTTAGTTTTCGAGGAATTCTTAAAAAACGAAGTGATCATGGATAGGCCACGATCACTTCGCTCTTCGCTTTAACACTCCGTTGACTGCGCCGTACGCGCCGCACCACACCAGCACCAGTGGACATAATGATAAATTTTGCAGATCTAGGAAAAATCTAAAAAAAATCAAAAGTGATCTAGATAGTGTACAGAACCATTTCGTTTGGAGTTGCGACATTTCTCTACGTTTTTCTCTGGAGCATTTAGACATCTTTCGCATGAAAACAAAAATTTATGTAACAATTTATGAAGAGAAATAATTGGTACAGAAAATATTCGTATAGAAATATCCGAATATCATATATGGAAATCCTATAGAATTTCTATACGCAATCCGTATAGAAAATCGTATAGAAAATTTCTGCCATTTTTTCATATGTGATACGGCCCAGAGTTTCGGAATAAAAATTTGAAAATCTAACTACTTATGATATTTTTGGCGGGTATTTTCATTGATGAATGCTTCTAGATATTTCAAAATGAGATGTCAAATTTTTTCAAATTTTTCTGAGGCTTCACTGCAGTGTAATTTAAAGAATCGGAAAAAGAGCGGCGCGGCGCTACCAACGGAGTGTTGAGGGTTACAGAAGCCGAAAAAAAAATTGGAAAAACGTCAGAATAGACTTGTGAGCATTTCCAAGGGCGTAGAAAGATAGTGAATGTCCTCATAAATTGAATACGATTCTATTTAGACCGCCAGCTCCTTCATTCTTCGAGAAATTCTAAAAAAAATAATCACGGAACCCCCGTTTCACTCTATAAAAACGGGCTATTGACAAATAGTATATTGTGTATCAAGAGCGGAAAGTCATGTTTTCCCGCGCGAGGTACACATGCTATTTTTTAACATGCCTGCAATGGAAAATTCGTATTTTGCTCTTTGATGAGCGGGAGGAAAGTGAGTACTTTCCGCCCGAGGGTGGAATTTTCGCGAGTGTGAAGTTGGCAGCACGAGGCGAAGCCAAGGACTGCCAATCATACGACCTGAAAATTCCCGTCTCATATGTCTCAAACTAGTATATTTCGTAACGAGTGCAAAAAAGTGTTTTTTGGCGAGTGGGGTCTAATCCCACGAGCTAAAAAACATTTTTTCACGAGTTACGAACAATATTTTTCATCACAATGTGGCGGAAATTGGACTTTTAGGCACGCGGAGCGTGCCGAAAAGTTCACTTTTCGTCACAGCGTGATGAAAAATATTTTTCGACACTTTTCGGTATGGAATGAACGTAGCAGCAGTGTCAAAATAGTACATTATGTCATCAGGCAATAAAAGTGCAAGTAAAATATTATCTTACAAATGTGACTTTATAATCCGAGCCGAAGGCGAGGATCGTGCTCACATGGGTCCGATAATATAATACCTTTAGCGCCGTGTGACATAAAACAGATTTTTTAAATATAAATGCAAAACGGGATCTTGCGATTAAATGTAAAAAACGTAATCTCTAGGTAAATAATAAATAAATAAACAAACTCCAAAAAATTGTTTCATAAGCATCAGTAGTTTATTAACAGTGTTACACGCACAGTCATACATAGAACAACCACTTCCCATCGTAATTAATGATTATTATCTCTCCCAAAATTGTGGGTAAACATTAGGATTTCAATAAATTTATCTGAAAATTACCATTACCGTCGATGCTTCACGCATAATCTTACCATAAACCATTGAAAGTCGTTATCTGTATGCCATGTCCGTGTTGCGATTACATTTCCCATCATTATGCCTACTGGTACACTTGTAATCATTACTCCTATGCTGATCAATCAAAAAAAAAATTCTCCGGGACAATTAACAGAATGCAACATTCGCAAACTTACGTAAAAAAATCCCTTGTCCCTGCGCTCAATTTCAATTCTTACAATTCTTTCTTCATCATTGAAAATTTTTCATCATCGTAGAATGCATTTTCTCGTGAAATCATTTTCATATTCATTTTATTATTTTTTTTATTTAAAAATTGTAGAAAAACAAAAATTATCGAAGATGGATAAAAGTTTCATCGCTCTTCTTATTTTTTTTTCAATTTTTTCGGAAAAAAATGAACGAAAAATTTTGACGTTGCATCAACAAAAAAAAAATTCGTACTAATGAGCCAATGACAAATCATTGAATAAACGACAAAATTTTTATCCCTTTTCTTAATCGACTAGATGTATTATCTATCTCTTGACACGTTCATAAGTTCATGCATCAAATAAATAAATTACTATCACTCATTATCATCTTCTATTCATTTTAAACGCAAAAACTGCAATTTATTTCACTCATCTGTTGCAATTTAATGATTTTTCGAAAATTTATAGTCACGAGATTGTTTGTTTATGTTACCCAGTGACTCGTGAAAATGCAATTGTTATCGTTATATTTAGCATTGTGGCAGAAAATACAATTCATCACCGGTCCACATTAACCCACTCCATCGATTTTCATCTGATCAATTTTTTAAATTTATGATTATTCAAATTAAATTCGAAGATCCAGGTGACGTCGAGTCACCAGTGAATTATTACGATTATTTCGCACTAGTCACGCACTTATTATTCTTACACATTCTATACTTTGCATGTAAGTAATGCCTATTTTCCAAAAAAAAACAAATAATTGATTCGTACACGAGACACGTAACACTCGTGATTTCTATCGGTTTCTCGATTTTTTATCGATCTTGGGATCCGGAAACTTTCGATCGGCATGACTCGTACGTATTTCGAATATAAGGGAAAATGAAATTTGTTTGGACAACTTTATTTTTTGAGGTGGGGAGACATCTTTGAGCTGAGAATATTCGATCTTTCTGAAAATATCATTTGAAATTGAGGGTTTATCTCGATAAAAAAAAGTAATTTAGGAGAGAATGTTCTAATTTTTAAAAAAATATGCCTGTTGACATTTTTTTTTCTAAAATCAACAGGTGACCAGAAAATTTCAAATTCATCACAATTTGCGAAACTGAATTTTCATCTGAGGCTTCCAGTTGAATTTCATTCATTGAATATTGAAAAATGATTGATGACGAGGAATTCTCCAAGCATGAAATAATTGATTAATCATCAATCAAAATTAATAATGAAGTGAAAATTAATGAAAATTCCATCAAATTTCTCGTAATAATTAAATTGATTAATTTTTTTCATTGCCAATTAATTAATGTGGTCAAGCCAAGAAAATCAATGTTTGTGAAGAACAAAATTGGAATTGTTAATCCAAAGAACAAAACTCCAACGAATGAAAAAATGAACTGAAGAAACTATGAGAAGATTGTTAACTCAACAATTACCTCCCCTCCCCCTCACCCCCCGCCACATTCCGTCGTCACTTACCCCCAACACTTTTCATTCTCCATTAAACATTAGTGATTAAGTCCCTACGGGATACAAGCGATGCTTATGATTTTACAAACTACAATTATTAAAGGAAAAAACATACAGTTTCTCATTAACATTACATTAATTCTCGATCCTCTGTTAATTAAATAATATACTTGGGATCGTAAGATCTACGTTCGCACAGTGCAGAGAAACTCGAAGAGAGGACACAGGATTCAATCGATAACTCAATGATTCATTCATCCCAATCATCTGATTTCCCATTTAATTGAAATGAAGAAATTTCCCAGGAATGAATAATCGTAATTAATTGCTGCATCAGCCTCTCCGATCAAATAGACACCTTAAGCACGTGGGGAACATAGCTGGCAAATAAGCTAATTACTCATTACCTTATTATTATTATTTTCACTTCAATTATTGGAAAACCTCCACTAGTTCTATGCAAAGTATAGCTTGTAAATTTATCGCTCAATTCGTGATTAATTCTTATACACTTAATTAATTAATCATTAATTACTCTTCACAATTACTCATACGCCATCAAAGACTATCGTAAATCGATAATTTCATCTTATCAGGTTAATTATTCTCATTATCGTAATTTTTTTATTCATTAGTAAAATGAAAAAAATTATGAATCAAAATTGTTAGATGGAACTCCGGGAATATCTTTGAAAATAATTGGTTTAAGGACAAATGTCGTAGGAACTTTTTTGCGGGCACTTTCATGCTCGACAAAAAATGTTCTACTACATTTTTCGATATTCCTAATAGCTTTTGAGATATTCACGAAATGACTGGAATCAAAGTTTTTGATTCTTCTTTTTTTCACATTTCACTGTAAAACTGATTCACGATAGCTTTAGTACGAAGTATTTTCGAAAAAATACCATCAAATGAGAGAAAAAAAAACGAAATCCCACGACTTTCATGAAACGCCTCAAAATAAGTCGTGAATTATTTTATTTACAGTTTTACCTACCATAGAATTTCAAGTGGAAAAATTTCTGATTTCATTTTGTTTCAATTCAACGCAATTAAAACGCAAAACGGAGAAATGACGATAATCAAGTGTCGTTGGACTGGCGAGAGGTTATCACCCTGTCTCACCAGACAGCGACCAAAAAAAAATCGTTAACGAAGTGATGAAAAAGTTCGAGTCCATCACGTAATTGTCCAATTATCTTGTTAACTGCCAATTTTACGAAAAAATGTCTCTCGATATTTTCTCCTAAACCCTTACAATTAAAAAAAAATTATTCACCTCGAACAACTCCACCACTCAATCACCAAACTCATTACAATTACCTACAGTAACCCCGAAGATGGGTTAAAATTTATTTCAAACTGGATCTGAAATTGAAATAATTTTCACCGCATCTCGCGAAAAATTTCTCCCAATGATAGAATTCCCATTAAGTTGTTTCTACAAAAAAAAAACGATTTGTTAAGTAGGGAATTGACTTTTTGCATGAAATTTTCTTAATGAAATGCATGAAAAATATTGGATTTGTAATTTTTTATTTTGAAAAATCATGAGAAGTTGAGGATTATGATTATGCAAACGTTCTGAATTGCCTCCAAATAATTAATCTTTCATTATGCATCGAAATAAAAAAGTGCACAATATTTTTCACCCAATTTTGAAGAAATTTCATACAAAATTCCTCAGCCCCCCCCCCCCCCCCCCCCC
>NW_021680366.1:526878-533715 GCF_001412515.2 Diachasma alloeum
CCGGAAAAACTCAAGAGACTATTTTCTTGAGAAATTGGGAGTTTGCATGAAATCTATCTGTTGAATGAAATAATAAAAAATGAAAAATGCATGGAAAACATTAGATTCTGATTTTCTTTTTCTGAGAAATCATGAAAAATCAAGAATTACCGTCATCAAAACGTTTTAAATCGCCTGTAATTCGTTAATCTTCTATTATTCCTCGAAAAAAAACGTGTCTAATAGTCTTCACACAGTTCTCAAAAAAATTCATGCAAAACGAGAGATTATTATTGTTGAAAATTGACTGTTTGCATGAATTCTTTTACAAAATGAAATAATGAAGTCCGAAAAGTGCATGTGAGATATTAGATTCGTATTTTTTTATTTTCATAATCATCATCAAACGTGTCTAATATTTTCCATACACTTTTCATAACATTCCATGCAAAATCCCAATGCAAAAAAAAAGACGATTTTTATGAGAAATTTGGTTTTGCATGAATTCTCTTCATTAAAAAGCGTCTTATTTTTTCATTTTAATAAACCATGAAAAATCAAGTATCATCATTATGTATAATCATCTGGTCATTTTCAATCTCCTCCATAAATGAAAACTCCAATACTTTCCCCAAATTTTGAAGAAAATTTCATGCAAAACCTAAATGTCCTCCCTCAAAAAACAAGTTCTCCTGCAATTTTCTCTATTCCTCCTGAATAAATCCCCTAAGCCCCGTGAACCATACACTACTTACTGAACCTAGACCTCCTCAACATGGGTATCAAATCGCTCCTGACAGCCCCAGCATAGCTCCCCCCACTGAACTGTTCACCCCCAACAGAACCCGACATACTCCCGATGAATATCGAGTTCTCCTGGTACTGGAGCTGCCTTCCCTCGACATTTCCATAGCGGCCCTGGAC
Source organism: Diachasma alloeum (assembly GCF_001412515.2). Lineage (NCBI taxonomy): Eukaryota > Metazoa > Arthropoda > Insecta > Hymenoptera > Braconidae > Diachasma > Diachasma alloeum. The sequence goes on from NW_021680366.1 coordinate 527,782, forward strand.
GAACTGATTCCCCTGGAAGCCCTCATGAAACTGCGACACCACCTGACTGACGCCATTGCTCTGATAACTCCCAGGATCGAACCGAAGTTGATTCACCTGTCCTCCATTGAAAGCCGATGAATGATGGAACCGATTGACCGATCCCTCAGGGTACATGACATGCCCCTGGGAATAATTATCTCCATTAAAGCTCAATGGAGTTCCGTAGAACGTCTGGGAGTCCTTGTGGCAGTCGTCCTGATTAATCTCACTCTTTTCGACTCTGGATTTATTGACAAACTGATGCTGAATGTTAATGATTGTCTGGGGTGATCGAAGGGGCGGAAATGTCCCTGGGGACATCTTCAGGACTGTTTTGTGATTTTCTTGGGGATTTGGGGCAGTCTTGGATGATTGAGAAAATGGAGTTGAACCCCTTGGTGACGATTTTTGTGTCGTAATTTGTTGTGATGAGGATGTCTTCTTCCTCTGAGTCAAATCCTTTTTCTGTCTAAAATCTCTCGGCTCTTGATCTCTGATGAGTTTCTTGGATTTTTCGGGTGGAGGTGGGGGATTTGAGGGGGTGTTGAGGCTTTCTTGGTGCACTGAGGGTTGAGGGGATGTTGAGGGATTTGGAAATCGATCTGGTGGTATTTTTGGGGGATTTGGGGGGCTTGAGGGGATGGCTGGGGGAGGAGAGAGGGGTAAGGTGGCTGCTGCCAGGGAGAGAGCGCTGGCTCACTTCTTGGTCATGATCTTGAGGTACTCCAATGCATTCTGCGCAGCGCTGGCTTGGGCATCCTTGCTGGTTACTCCACTGCCATAGCAGACTGCCACTGGGAGAGTGGACAACTGCACGAGACACTGACATTTACCTGGAATTGGAGAATTAACGAGTTTAGTGGAGGATATCTTCATCATCTTCATCAAGATGAATATATTTTGTTAATTATTATTGTATATTATTCTATTCTTATATTCTTCAATATAAATCTAAGGGATGTTCTCCAATACTAATTTGGTTGTTGATTTTCTGGGATTTTTTTTAGGGGAGAGAAATCTCGATGGGTTGATGTTGTTGGAGCAGAGTCCGGAAAATATTCTTATGTACAGCAAGATGTTTCGCTAAACGCGCACGCAAAAATTGAATAGAAAAATCTAACGAATTAGTTAGAAAATTCTATTGGATTTCTATTGAACTTTCTATTAGTTTTTGGCCGATTCTATTGAAATTTTCAATAGAAATAATTCAATAAAATTCACTTTTTCTGTGTAACTTATTCTCTTCAGATATTTTCTATAGAATTTCCTTGACTCAGATTTTTCAATTTTTTTTCATTTTCTTTTCTTCTCATCAATAAGAAAATCAAACAAAAAAACTTGAACCAAGGAAATTCTATAGAAAATATCTCAATAGAATTGTATAGAAAAATTGAATTCTTTTAACTTGCTCGCTAGAATATTTTCGATTGATCATTTAAATAGAAACGCTCAAAAACTTATAGAAATTTTGATAGAAATGCAATAGAATTGTCTAGCGAATTCGCTAGGTTTTTCTATTAAATTTTTTCATTCGTGAAATTTCTCCATACATGTGCAAATACTAAATGGTAACATGTGCCTCATCCAAACATCAACAATTATCAATAACAACAATCATGACTCTCATAATGTTCTTCCCCGAAAAAACTTTATCATTCCTCCTCCATGAACTCATCGATAAAACCTGAACTGTAGAAATTGTGACCCCCTTGACAGCTCCCCTGGATAATTTTTATCGAATACGAGTATGATAAGAGCGCCCCCTTGATCAGCATCATGAGCACAACAAGACTAGCCATGGAAGCTATCAAAGCAGCCAAGAGTGCTCTCCGAAAGGAAATCGCCAGTATAATTTCGGAGTTGAGTCCAGCAGAGAAAAAGAGACAATCTGCTGCTGTTTTCCAGCAGGTAATTCATTGTAATTGATCAGGAGTTCAATTTCTCCAGTTTTAGAGGTTAGAGTGGACTCGTTAGCATTGAAAAATGATGTTGCTTTCCAGCTGACAAGACTCCCAGAGTACGAGAACAGCAGGCGAATCTCGTTGTATCTGAGCACTGATGATGAGATTGACACTGTCAAAATCCTCGAGGATATTTTCGAGAGGGGGAAGGAGGTGTTTGTTCCGAGGTATCCGGGAGGTGCTATGAGCATGGTGAGGCTGAGGGACATGGAGGATTATGAGAGTTTACCACTGACTAAATGGAATATCAAGCAACCTGCCAAGGGAGACGTCAGGGAGGATGCCTTGGAGACTGGAGGACTCGATCTGGTCATTCTACCTGGGGTTGCTTTCACTAGATCAGGTGAAGTGCATGCACACACACCATCTCACCAACAACAACAACAACAAATTGGTGTTCTTGGTCAGGTGCTGGGTGTGTGATTTTTCTAGATTTTTCCTTCCGAGTGGAAGGAATCTCTTCTGTCGTTCAAATTTAAGTCTTCGATTTTTTTATGTTATATCAACCCATTATGATTCAAAAAGTCAGGAAATTAATTTTTTAAATCTATTCCGAGCAAGTTTTTTGACTGTTCGCCAATCAATCGATGGAATTAAATTATTTTTTCTTCAAATGTACACGGAGAAAAATTTTCTAGAAAAAGTGCTGTGCAACTTTAACATTATCGTTCATAGGGTCAATCGTCCCGTGTTCGAACGAATAAGGTCACAGTTATTTTTGACGTAGATTTAAAAATATAACCAAGTCGAAAATTGATTTAAAAATAATTGTAACTCCCCTGTAGATCTCCATAGATGATAGAAAAAAATATTATGGATATTAATTGACGATACAATTAATGATATGAATACAAAAAGCTGGAAATGTGTGAAAACCCAGCAATCGAAATGCGTATTCTGTAATGAGAATATGCTATTGGCGGCGTGTCATCGAAAACTGTTTTTTCCGCTGGTAATAAGGTAACTTAGCCATTTTCAATCATCACAATATCATTTGGAAATATCATAATTTTATTTTTCGTGTATAATGCGAGGCATCTCTACCTTCTACTAATTTATTTTATAGAAAAAGTACCAATTAATTCGATTACTGGTCCGGTTCGAACACTGGTTGGTTCACCCTAATTATGAAACTTAAGAACGATAATTGAACGTAAATTTTGCTGGTGCTAGACAATAATTTTTTCAAGTGTGCAAGTTGTGACGCATTTATGGCGCAAGCACATAAATTTTTCTAGAAAATTTTTCTCAGTGTAGGTATTGTCCAGCTCTATCCATCAACATTAATTAAAATTCAGTTAATATATTAATCTTTAGAACTTTCGATTTTTTCAAAAATCGGTTGTCCCACGAATGATAGCTTCAAAAATTCTTTCGATGCCCTTTTGACCGAGTTCAACAATGAAGGCAATAGTAATAATCGTTGTTTTGATTGACAGAGTAATTTTCGAACATTGCGTATTTCTTTAGAATGAGAATTCCGGAAATATTTCACAGCTATATCCGTTGTTTTCATTTTTATGATGATTTTAACAAATTTAAATTTTTTATAAAATTTCCCTGCAGGTGAATTTTCCCCTGGTTCCTTCAAATGTGATATTTTAAATTCATTCAATTATATATGAAAAAAGTTGCTCTAATGCCAATGTATCGAAGATTCAAAATGGTGTAGATAGCACGTTTCTTTTATTTGATTTATCCAAGAATTTTCAGAAGAAATCCAACACAATTAATTGAAGAGGAAATATAATTCGATTCAACAGAATATTATAAAACGATAAATGTTATACGATGAAAGAAAATTATGTCCAAAATGACCATTCGGTAGCATATTGCTAAATTATAAGCAAAAATTGCTATCCTATATAAAGACAAAAACAATTTTCCACTTGCTTTATGTATAAACATCTTAGCTCTCGTTATCAAATTTTCAAAACTTTCGCATTTTTAATTTTCATGGTAGAGTAATCCCTGAAAAATCTCATGTCATAAAAAAACTAGCATGTCGAGAATTGTAAGTCGTATGAATAAAAAACATTTAATTCGTTATAAAAATCCGTTAATTTTTCATGCGCGATGCATAGCGCGCGCACGCGCACCAGTATTCGAACACATGATTGAACTAATTTATATATTTATCGTAGAATAAATGTCCAATGCAGTGAAATGGGACTTTTATCTTTTCTAGAAACCAATATGAAGAATGAATAATGTTCGTGAATTCAATGAGACCTAGTGAACATTTTCCATATTATTGAATCTTGGTCTTTCGATCATTGGTATTTGACGACTCTTATTCGTTCGAACACTGGACAAGTTCGCCCTTGATTAATTGTCAATGGTTCTCGAGACATTTCAAGTGAAGATTGACACATTTCTTCAATACACAACTTCTTTATTATTATTTTTTTTTTCTGTCTCGAATCAAGTTATTAATTCAATTTCTCAATTTCGATTCTACTCTATTCAATTAATTAGATTCTTCAAAAAAGCGTTCTCTCTCCTCATGATAAGTTGGAGAAATAAATAAATAAAAAAATAAAACAACCAAACAACAACAAGGAAAGTGCTAATTTTTTAATATATTGTGAAGCTTCCAATTTTTGAATTTTTGACTTGTCAAATCACCACATCTTTATTTATGATTTTTGTATCCCCTCTCCTGTCATAGGGCTGTGGGAGGGGAATACAAATGAATAAATAAAGAAATAAATAAAAATAAAAAATTCGATTTCTCAATCAGGTCATCGACTGGGCCACGGCATGGGCTACTACGACAAGTTCCTCTGGAAATGCTTCGAGACTCAGGCGAAAAAACCTCATTTAGTTGCAATTGCCTTCAACGAACAAATTAGAGAAGCAATTCCAACGAACGAAAAAGATATAATTCTCGACTTAATTATCACCGAGAAAAAATGAGTTTAAACTTGTCTGGAGAAAGGAACTCGAGGAAGAAATCTCAATTTTTGTACCTCGAGTTGAAAAACTTACACTTTTGTATCAATAAATAATGTTTTTTTTTTCGTAAATCCACTCACCACTGATCGATTTCTCCTCAATGTCAACGTAAGTCACCTCGAACTGCTGTTCAGAGGCTATTTCCTGGAGGAATTGCACCAGATTAACAACTCCATCATTCAGGCAAGTATTCTGAAACGAAAATCGCAGAATAAATTATTTTCCAATACTTCTGGAATTGATGAATGACAGAGGTGTGTCTCGAAATTTAAAAAATCACTTGAAATACTCTACAAAAATCGCATTTATCTGTGTAACGAATGATTCTACGACAAAATATCAAGAAATTTCTTTGAAAGATAACGAAATCTTCTATAAAAGTCTTGACATATTTTCCTGAAACCCCTTATTAACTAGACAATTGAACAATTACCCTAAAATTATTAATAGAATATCCGAAGACACCGTTCAGAGATCATAAAATTCTCTTCACAAGATGCGCTTCTCTAAAAATCCCTCGTTACCAAGATAATTAGACAATTTTTCATTCCCAATGAGACATGTTTCCCAATGACATGTCCAAGAGATTTAATTTGGCCCTAGGAAGCTCTGGAATACAAACCTGAAGCTCCGACAATTTAACTCCAGTGGAAGACTTGAGGTTCTTGTGAAATTGCGAAACTTTGTGACTGTGTGGTGTCGTCAGTGTGGATATTTTGCTGTCTTTGAGGTCAGCGTAACGAGCACTGACATTAGCATTCCTCTCGACAATCTATAACGGACATTCACTCATAAATAATTATATGATAAAATAAGAGTAAACAGTAGTTAATTCACCATTAAAATGAAGTGGAAATGGTCCATGTTCTATTGAAATTACTGAATTGACGAAGTCATTCTGTCCGTTATAGATTCCAAGGGTCTGGCTCATGATTGATTCGACAAAAGCGAGTAATCGGGGGGAGGGGGGGGGGGCAGACAATATCACTTCCAC
>NW_021680366.1:533784-566171 GCF_001412515.2 Diachasma alloeum
GGGGGGGGGGGGGGGGGGACAGACAATATCACTTCCACTTCACTAGGTCACTCATTCAAACGAACATTCTCACGTTTTGTAAATTTGTAGTAAAACGATAAAATTATCTCTAGATTTTTTATATCAAAAGAATGTTTTTAACGCATTCATGACTGAGATAATTTCATAATTACGAGGGGTTTGATAATTTGAAGGAGATATATTCAAGAATTCTACGAGGATTATTCTGAGAATATATCAAACACTTGCGGAACTACCGGAAAATGTCAAAAGATTTTTTTGTAGCCCAAGGAATTCTCTACAAAACAATGTTAGGAGTTTTTTTTTTCTAGCTCGTTAAATCCTCTATAAAAAATGTCTGTGGTTATTTTTCATCAAAATAATGCCATCATCACAGAAAACTTAACAATGCATAGAAGATGCATAGAAGATGCTAGAATTTCACGAGAATTATTCTAGAAATCAGTAACAAAGCGGTAAAACCGTTTAAGTCAAATTAGCCCTTGACTGAGTTTTCGAGGAATATCTCCGAATCTAAGAAACGAAGACACTGGAGATAACGAAATTTTTGTGATAACCTTTTTTGTAAACCGCATTGAGAGCTACAAGAAAGGTCAGACCAAAAATTTTGCTATCTCCCTTAGATTTCAAGATATTCCTTAAAAACTGATCCATAGTCAAAATGAACTTGAACCATTTCGTCGCTTCGCTATTGAAAGATTTTGAAAATTAGTGAAAATATTTTAAAATGTTAGATCCATTTTTCAACTCGTAAAATTCTCTACAAAAATATGTTCTGAGATTCATCTCTAAGCCCACTCATCATCGTAATAAAGCCATGATTACAGAAAGATGTAAAATTCTAAGGAGGAAAATTCAAGAGTTTCACAAGTATTACTCAGCAAATATTTCAAAATCCAGTAGAAATAACGAAAAATGTCAGAAGACTTTGTTTTCCGCTCGCAAAATTCTCTACAGAAAATATCTTTTGACATTTTCTTCTAAACCCACTCATTATCGAGATAAATCCATTATCACCGGGAATTCACTAATTCAAAATTATTTTGAAATTCAGGGACTTCATAATAATGACTCTGCAAATATCCCAAAAACTAGTGAAAACATTGAAAAATGTCAGAAAATTTCTCCAGCCCATAAGATTCTCTCCGAAAAAAGGTCCTGAGACATTTTCCTCGAAACCTCTCCCTCAAAAGCACACGAGCAAAATCATCTGTCCATTCGTTTTTGCAGACATTTTCGTTTAGGATGAAGAAGGCTTTACGAAAGGTAAAAATTACCTCGTCCTCGTCGACTCCTGGGGCTTGATCAGTGGCATCACGAAGTGTCTGCCACATCTTGTGAGCTGCCTGGCGTTTGGCCAGCTTCTTGCTCTTGCCCTGGCCCACCTGACGATACTTGAGCATCGAACAGACAATGGTGAATTGCCTCTCGTGGGGAAGACCAGCCTCACCCTCCATTGTGTATTTCGGGGGTGGCCAATGACGTGACATACACATCTCCTGAAGTGATCCTATCGGATTGTTTATCACTTTTTCCTCACCATAACTGCCCTGCATATCTTGAATATTCTGGGTTCTGGAGAAAATTAAGAAAATTGATAAAAAAGAGAAGGAAAGATGATCATAAGAAACAGAACTATTCAATTGAAAAATAATCTTTGTGAACATGAATTGAAGATTAACAAACAAATAATTAAACTGAAATTGTAGATTAGGCAAATTACTTGATCGATTATGAAAATAGGAATTGGGAATAAATGAACTCGAAAAGAATGGATGATAATGATCTTTTTATGTGGAAATAATTGTTAAAAAATGAAAAACAGTAGAAAATGGAAGTGGAAAAACGAAGAATTAAAAACCCATCAATTTCTGGATTCTGGAGATGAAGGAAATTGATAAATGCAATTGATTTAAAAAAGGAGAGATGACCATGAGAAACAGAACTATTTAATGAAAAAATAATTTTTATGAACATTAATTGAAGAAAAACAAATAAATTATTAAACTGAAATTGTAGATTAGTAAAATCCATTGATTGATCATGAAAACAGGAATTGGGAATTAATGAACTCGAAAAGAATATCTGCTAATGATAATTTTCGGCCGAAATAATTGTTTAAAAATGGAAAACAGTAGAAAATGGCATTTAAAAAAACGAAGAATTAAAAATCTGTCAATATTCTGCATTCTGGAGGATAAGAAGGGAATTGATGAATACAATTGATGAAAAAGATATGAAGAGAAGATCATAAGAAAGACGTCTATTAAACGATAAAAGAATCTTCATGGACATAGATAGGAGAAAGACAAACAAATCATTAAATTAAAATTGGAAATTACGAAAATCAATTGATTGGTCAAGAAGAGGACTTAAAACTAAATGGAATGGAAAAAGAATGGATGATAGTAATAACATTATGTGGAAACAATAGCTTGAGAAGGGAAAACAATAGAAAGTGAATTGGAAAGAGATAAAGAATGAATAAATTCATCAATCGCCATTAATATATAGCGTTGTTAGCTTATCAATCTAATTCAGTGTTAAACCTTTCAAGTATATGATTAGTTTTTATCCGCCTTCACTCGCCTAGTAAGTACAGTTGGATATAAAAATAAAATTGGAGAAAAGAAATGTGGAAAATTAAACAATCCATCAATCAAGTGCAAACATTGTGATATATTTGAAAAAATTAGAATTAGGAAAGGAAAAGAAAAAAAAATTTATGAAATGGAAATTCCACTCACTCAGGAATGCTATTAGGAATAGGTGTCTCAGGAGTTTCAGTATTGACTCCAATCAATTTATCAAGTACAGCCTTGGCAGCTGCGTGTTTGGCGTCCTTCTTGGACCTTCCGGTCCCCATTGCTGAAACAATTGGATCTGCTTCAATCGCTTAATCCTTATCCTGCCCGTCTCAACCCCTTCCCCGAGTATACAATCAACATTGAATTTCAATGAAAATCTAATGGAATTTCGAAGTTGTTGAGCAGTAGGAAGACAAGAATTCTCCAATTCCATTGAATTTTAAATGAAAATATTTTGTGTCAAATTACGTGGAATTTGCAATTATTCTCTCAATTTCTATTAATTTTTGTGGAATAGTTGCACTGAAATTTAATTTTTATCGTTTTTTTCATTATATTGTGAATTTTTAATGACGACATTTGTGTACAATTGTCGTTTGATACAAAAAATTTCAAGAATTGTATTTGATTCTGTTGCTTATTATGTAATTGTCGTCTGAGGAATCTTCCAATGTGTAATAATTCTTTTTAAAGAAGGAACAAATTCGAAGAAAATTTTTGTTTTTGTTTTAAAGAATGTGTTAATAATGCTTGATAAAACTTTATTTCAATGTGCTTCAGTTTTTGAACTCTGTGCCCTATCCATAAAAAAAAGTTTGAAGTGCGTTGAAAAACAAATTGCGTTCAATTTCTAATAAATAAAAAATTGCAGAATATATTTGTCTGAATTTTGATAATTTCTGTCAATTTCCATTGAATAATTGAAATGATTCGCGCATGTCATTCACTTTCCACTAGTTTTTCCATCAAGTTAACAATTTTAAATTACGAATTTCCTTGAAATTCTAGTGAAACTGTAAAATTTCCAGGAATTTTAATTGGTTCTTTTGAAAAATTACTCAATTCTTGACAGAAAGATCTTCCAATTTGCGTCAATCTTCAAACCTTTTGCCCCATCCACGACAAAAAATTCGAAAATTTTCATTCGTGGCCATTTTTTTTTCTCTCAATGCACAATGCTTAAGGATATTTATCCATTTTCCGAAAATCTATTTCGTCATGTCCGAGAAAAATTCTTCGATTTTTTAGGCTGAGTGGAAAACATCCGAGACCAATATTTCTGATAATTAAGAAAAATAAGTTGCGTTAGCTTTGACGAAATTGAATAAAAAATCATATACACGGCCTCTTATGGGATTTATCGTCAAATTGATAATTCACCTTCTGGAAGACTTGAAATATAGACATAAAAATAGAGGCCAACGTGAAAAAATATACTGAGTTCAATGGCTTCAAAGCCCTGAGCCCCATATAAACTGGAGCTAACGTCTGCATTCACTGCACATTATCTATTTTACTTCTGAATAATGAACTCAGGTTATTCGATTAAACTTTTTATCACTTTGAAAAGAATAACTCTGTCTATCAGTTGAATAAAAATCCAAAAACTTTTACTGCTTGTAGTCTGTAATAAGCATCCGTAATGTTCCTGGATTCTCTTCTAAATGGCTAATTATACGAACCAACGACATCAGCAACGGTGACACGATATCTGAACGTCGGCTCATGAACTGCACCCTCGATCTGGACCAGCTCATACTTGGGCGTAGTTCCACGTCTCGACAGTAACTCTTGGAGTACAGAGACTGGTGTCTTAGTGGGTAATGATTTCATCTCAAGCCTGGCTGCCTCATCCAGCGGCAAAGCTTCGGACATGAGTGCGTGCATCGTGACTCGGGCTCTTCCGCGACGATGAGTGTTATTCAAATGATTTAATACTGGATTTGCTGGTGTCGCACCGGTCATAATATTGCTGCCAACCTGCTGAGGATGACGCATTTCCTCCATTCTAGGTTACTATAATGGTGAAGAATAAAGGGATGATTTTTTTGGGGAATTGACTGAAGAAATTGAAGGAATCCTATGCGAATTATTCTGCAAATATCTCTGGAACTGTTTGATTTTGAGAAAATGGAAGGTGAACACTGAGAGGAAAACGAACGAGTTCTCAAAAGTTTTGATAATTTTCAACAAACGATTTTTTTGGCACAAGCAAGAATTCTTTGAGAATTCTGCTGTTTTTCTCTCAATGCATAATGTACTACTGTGTAGTACAGCTAGTTTAAGGGGAGACTACTGTGAGTTTTAAAAGTCGTGGGTTATTGGAGTGAGACTTTTCATACGTTGAAGATCGATTATATAGATCTGAAAACGAATAATTAGTGCAAAAAACATTTTTTTTCATTGTTCGTTTGCCCGAAAACGCTTAAAATGCCAAATACAGTCCAGGGCCCCCAATTTTTGGCCTACGAATGATTTTTTTTTCTCAAAATTTTCGGAAAAATATGTAGAATAACAATTATGAGCTATTTTTTTTAAATTTAAATCTTACATGGCTAAATTTGCTTTTTTTTGTATTTTTTTACACAAATAGTGAATTTTTTTATATGAAAAAAAACGAAATCAGCTGTGTAGGAGTCGAATTCCAAAAAACTGGCTCGTAATTGTTGTTCCACACATTTTTCCGAAAATTTTGAAAAAAAATCCTTTGTAGCTCAAAAATTGGAGACTCTGGACTGTTTTTAACATTTTAAGCGTTTTCGGGCAAACGAACAATAAAAAAAAAAATTTTTTGCACTAATTACTCGTTTTTAGATCTGTATAATCGATCTTCAACGTATGAAAAGTCTCACTGCCATAACCCATGACTTTTAAAACTCATAGTAGTCTCCCCTTAATTAATTAATTTTTTTCAAGAGCTGGGGAATCATATTATAGACATTATTTATGAAACACAAGGGAATAATCGTAAGAAAAACGCGTTTTCTGGGGGTACACCAGATTTTCATCTCAAGAACTTTAAGGTTTTTATTTTAAGAACCTCTTGTTCTTGATTTAAGTACCATAGATCCAGGATTTCAGTAAAAATTATTGAAAACTAGAACTTTTTGCCTTATTTTCAGAGAAATTACACTGGAATCCAATACTTTTTGCACTCGTTTCCACTTTGTTTTTTAAATATTTTTCACAAATGTTTGTATTCATGGAGGATTTTGACTGCAAAACAATTGTCCTTTAATTAATTAGAAAAAATGAATCAATAAAATATTAGTTATAATACATTACATTATATTATATTGTATACATATTTTGTATGCTTTTCTTGAATTCTGGTCTCAAGTCACTGGTTTCTGAGATATTCGCAGATATACGCAGAACATTTTTGGAGTTATCTGTTTTACTACCCCTGAAAACTATTGATTTATGACTCGATAAAATGCTATTCCAATCGCTTCTTTATAACTGCACGTGTGCCATTAACAGAATTTCATGTACATTTAGGTATTCCTGAACAGAATGGTTCGTTCGGAGGAAAAAAATTATTTTTTGATTTTTTAAATCCACGTATAAAATAATTCAATTGGAAAAATAGCGTTGTCTGTAAGAAATTCTATTGTATCGCTATGGGAACTCTATGAAAATTCTGCTGGAGTTCAGTAAAAACTCTATTAATTTTTTCGGCTAATTCTACTGAAGATTATGAAATTATCCTGTGCCAGTTATTTCGATATTTGAACGAAAAATTGACCATACATTCCAATTTTTCTATAAAAATTCTTGAGCATAAATTTTCTAAGTTTTTTTCTGCTACATTTTTGTTTCTCATAATAAAATACAAGAAAAAAACTTTAAAAATTGATGCCCAAGAATTGGCGCAGGAGACGGATAGTTTTTTTCAAGAAGAATTCTTATGGAATTTCAGTAGAAATTCAAGAGAATTTCTTAGAGAAAACCCTAGGTTTTTGTGTTAACTTTTTCAAAAACCCCACATATCATCAAATTTTAATTTTTTGAGCAAAGTGCCCCACCATAATACTTAATTAAATATACAATTTGCATGCTCCAAATAAAATCATCTCTCCAGAAAATGAGAAAAAAAATTATTTCGACTGGAGAAGAACCTTACGATAATTCTCTCTTTCAATGAAATCAAATCCAAAAGAATATCGATTCGTGCTCCAAATGTACCTAAACCCGGAGCGCAATCTCTAAATTCGATTACATTGCCATTAGACTGCACACTGCATTAAATAGTAACATCAACTTCTGTAGACTTTTTTCAATAAAAAATATCTATTGAGGAACTCGCGGCAAATTTGCATAATTTTTAATAGAATTAGCACGAAAAACGAATAGATCTCTTACAACCGAATTCTTACAGTTCCAATAGAAATTTACAAGTTTTTCTATTAATTTTTTTCAAACATGCCGAGTTTTTTCATCAACATTAGCAAATAAATTTCCAGGAATAATGGAAAATTAATTTTCGAGCGAAGTAACCCCACCGTAATACTTAATTAACTGAACACTATTCATGCTCCAAATAAAATCATCTCTTCAAAAAAAAGAGAAAAAAAATTGATTTCGACTGGAGAAGATCCTCCCGATAATTCTCTCCGTCAATAAAATAAAATTCAGAGAAATATCGATTCGTGCTCCGAATGTACTTAAACTCGGAGCGCTATCTCCCAGAAATTCGATTGCATATTGCTATCGGAACTCTGTAAAAATTCTATTGGAGTTCTATTAATTTTCTGCGCTAATTCTATAGGAGATTAAGCAATTTTATCGTCTCATCAAAAAGTCAACAGATTTTCACTTTTCTATAGAAATTCTTGAGCATAAATTTTTATAATAAAATCCGGGAGAAACAAATTAGGAAATTCATGACCAAGAATTATGATAGAAATATTTCAATCCATTGTATTAGATAGAAACATCAACTTCTGTAGACTTTTCCATAAAAAATATCTATTAAAAAACTCATGACAAAGTCGCATAATTTTTAGTAGAATTGACACGAAAAACAATTAGATCTCTTACAATAGAATTCGTATAGTTCCAACAGAAATTTACAAGTTTTTCTATTAATTTTTTTCAAACACGCCGAGTTTTTTCATCAACATTAGCAAATAAATTTCCAGACATAATGGAAAATCAATTGTCGAGGGAAGTAACCCCACCATAATACCTAATTAACTGAACACTATTCATGCTCCAAATAAAATCATCTCTCCAAGAAAAATTAGAAAAAAATTGATCTCGACTGGAGAAGAACCTGACGATAATTCTCTCCTTCAATAAAATAACATCCAGAAAAAATATCGAATAGTGCTCCGAATGTACTTAAACTCACAGCAAAAATTCCCCCAAATAATGTTCTTGCCTACGTGGAGACATGTATTCCCAACTATTATTCAATAGACAACAGGACACAAAATCAAACGACCACAATAAATTCCCGGAACAATGACTCACGATGGCGAATCGCTCGAATCGAAATCCAAAGACAATTAGCCACAATGAAGGACTCAAACAATGACCCCAAAAGTAAACGACAAAATAACTCCAAAAATACACACAACATCAGCCATATTATTGCAAGTCACATCGATTAAATTAGTTAAAAAACGAGAAAAAAATTACCGAGACATGATACACATGGTAAATTCACTTTGTGCCAACAATTTTTTTCCGAATACTTGATCCAATGAAAAATCACAAACACAGGACAATAGAGTGGACAGCGAATAAAATGAAAATGAGAAAATCAACGAAATTATAAGCGAAATAGTCAAGCACTTTTCAGCGATGTTCCCTACTATAAGGGACGCCCAACCTAAACCGACCCGTTGAATCGACCCGAACTGAGGCGATGAGGAGAAAAAAAAAGACAGATAGATACGTCGACTTGATATGGGTTACTCACGGGAATTATTATTCGAGGGCGAGAAAATTAATAAAACGCGTGACGATGTTCCCTCACTTTCCCAACTTTATGCACTTGAACTGTGTTTATCAATTTCCTATGCGAAAAGCGAATCCCGCTTTTTGTGACTGATCCAAGTCTCACAAAAAGCTTGATCCGTTTGACGACAGAAATTTGTGTGGATTTTTTTTAGTAGAGCTACCCCACTGGGATCCGTGGAGTCCTTTCGGGTGTGTGATGGCCAACGGAAATTGTCGGGGGAATTGGGAGGGAGCGCCACTAGCGAGCGATTCGCGTACTTTGTTCAAATTGTCGGGTCGTGCGTTTTATTTGCGGAGAAATCTAAGAATGTCGCTGGAAATGGTTTTTTAATAAGTCTCTACGACTTACAACTCTCAAGATGTTATCATTTTGGCTTCGGAATTGAAGCTTTGTATTTGGAAAATCCGAAATTTTGTATTTTAACGTAGATACGTCTCCGGTTTTAAAATGGGGGGTCATTTTGGGAAACGGTCCTTATGTGCAGCGCCATCTATCGGAGTTCTAGAAAATTTTAGACATTTTGAGGTACTTCGAGAAGTTTCTTGAAATTTCGAAAAAATTCAAGGAGTTCCCATTTTACTAAAGATGAAAGAAACGTGAAGTTGTTTTATATCGAAATATCTCGAAACTGCCTGACCGCTAATCCTTAATTCTGATTGGTCAATATGTGACACGAAGTTATTCACAAAAAAAAACACGCAGCATTTTCAAATTCTTCAGTGACATAATTTCAAATTCTTCAGTGGTAATAGTATATTTCGTAACGAGTGCAAAAAAGTGTTTTTTCGCAAGTGGGAGGTTTATATCACGAGCCGAAGGCGAGTGATATAATCCCACGAGCTAAAAAACATTTTTTCACGAGTTACGAACAATATTTTTCATCACAATGTGGCGGAAATTAGACTTTTAGGCACGCGGAGCGTGCCGAAAAGTTCACTTTTCGTCACAGCGTGATGAAAATTTTTTTTTCACGTCATACATATATATAATAGTATATTTCGTAACGAGTGCAAAAAAGTGTTTTTTGGCGAGTGGGAGGTTTATATCACGAGCCGAAGGCGAGTGATATAATCCCACGAGCTAAAAAACATTTTTTCACGAGTTACGAACAATATTTTTCATCACAATGTGGCGGAAATTAGACTTTTAGGCACGCGGAGCGTGCCGAAAAGTTCTTTTTTCGTCACAGCGTGATGAAATATATATTTTTCACATGTATATATATCATCGGTGAAATGAATAAACTTTGTCCTTTTATGGAGACCGATTATTTTAAAAAATTGAAGATAATTAATTGAAAATGAAAAATTCTTTATAGATTCCTTTACTCTACTTCGCTATTCACTTCAATCATTAGTCGAATTCTCTTTGATTCATTATCAATATTTATAAGGTATTCATGAGAAAATGAAATTTAATGAATTCCATTTCTTCATTTCAACAAATAAGTTATTGATCTATCGATGATGTAGGAAATTCATATAAATTACCGATGCCCCATTCAACTGCGTGTATAAGTAGCAACTTCACAAATTATTCCCATTATTATCGTTTAAGTAGGGGTCTTGACATTTTGCACACGGCTTTCAAATAGATCGAATAATCTGTTCAGCAATTTTATGGACTCCGCCGTAATACCCTTAAAACCTGCTTGCATGGCCATAGAAGCCTCATTATTAAAAGATTCTATTAAAATCGATTAAAAAATATGAAATTCTTAAATTAAAATCGGATAGAAGAAGAAAGTAAAAGGAAACAACAATAACAGCCTATTTATTGTAACTTGAGAATGTCTCGTTATCATAACCGACTTACGAGCAGTCGACATACGCATCGAATAAAGAGGATGTCTTGAAATGTCTGAAAGACTCTTTAAATTGAATAGAATTAATAAATTGGAAAATAAATTTCTTTTCTGAAATTTATTGGAATCAGCCTAGTATCCATCTAGTTCTATTCTCAACAAATTAAATCAGCAAAGGGCATCAGCAAACCTTAAGGACATTCGGCTTTGGTCTCGGTCCCTGGAGTAGAAAGCATATTTTTTTGCTTTGACCCGAAATAGAGACCGTCAGTAAGTATTGTGTTTGGATGTAACATATTATTAGGATTATTGGGAATACCAAATTTTTGAGTTTTTCATCTTTATTTCGTTCTGTGAAATATCAAATATTTTAGGATAGAGCGGAACAAATTGAAACAATTGACGGGAAAAATAATTGAGAAAGAATGATTAAAAAACTCAATCCTTCTACTTTTTCCCGTTCTCCCCTATTTTTTAACCCGTCAGTAGGCGCGCTATGAGCGTTTCCCTCGCGAAAATGTTCACTCCATAGGAAATACCCTAAAAGTGCAAATATTTTGCTGAAATTTCTTAAATGACTCAAGTAACTTTTCTAGTTAAGTCTGGTGGTACTAAAAGTCGTCTATCGGTTAGGATTGAGTAGAAAAAAATTGTTTTTTTCGGCTCGACGGAAATTTTTCACGTGTTACGGGTACGGGACTCGTACCGCTGAACCCCGAATAGTGCCGCTTGTGCCGATATTTGGATTCGTTCTCACGAGAAGTCGATAAGGGATTCCGTCATCGCGCGTCTCAAGAATGATGGTGGAACAGCGCGCCTACTGACGGGTTAAAGATCGAATTTGAAAATTTGGTAGCTCAGCTATGGCCCAAAAATGGTTACAAAATAACTTCTTAGAAGTGCATTTTTAGTTTCACAATGCTTCGTAGACTAAAAATCGAAAATTAAATTCAGCAATCGATTAAGAAACATCATGAATAGATCTCGGTAGGTTGATGTCGATATTGACCTCTCTTGTTCTTTCATATAATCTGTCCGATTGATTGAATGCAAATCGACACTACGTATGGGACAGAAAGTAATCATCTTATTACCATTCAATTTTCTCGATCAGATGTAATGACTGAAAAGCGTATTAGCATAGGAAATTCATAGCACTCACGCATTCTACACTAATTCTGAACTTCTGCGTCACTGATTTCAATTATGCCACAAACAATGTATGACTACATTTCAAGTGTGAAGTGTCAATCACCATCGTATCCAATCCTAATATCCCCCACAAAACTCATAAATAGACCGAGTGAACCACGTGAAGCGTTATTCACCTGATTCTCACAATTAGGGACTTACTGTCATTCGAGATGTCCGTGGACATGAGATCAGTGTGCGATATTTATCAATCTAAATCCGTCTTGATAACGGGGAGTACTGGAAGCCTGGGAAAAATTTTGGTAGAAAAACTTCTTCGCTGCTGTCCTGGAATCGTACACATCTACTTATTAGTGAGGCCAATTCATCAGTCCAGCACAAGTGCGTCCCAACGATTGTCGAATTTCTTGAAATCACCGGTATGTGTATCCCCGAAAATATTTTTCCGTACTGATCTTCACTTTTGCTCGTCCGGGGATTGGTATTGGCCCTTCTCCAAACTCGTAAAAGTGAAAATCACTACGGACATATATCGTTCAAGACTAGTGCCATGCGGTTTTTTTACTCGCGCGGTTGGCCAGTCCTCGCCTTCGGCTCCGACGCCAACCCTGAAATATACTATTATGCCACTCATGCCTGAAACCGGCTGGATTACACACTCGACGCTTCGCGTCTCGTGTCTAATTCAGCCGGTTTCAGGCTTCGTGACATAAAATTTTGTTCAGTACTTGTTGGGAAATTTCGTCCTTAACGTGTGTGGTTACATCACTCGCCTTCGGCTCATGCTGTAAACCCCACACACGTTAAAGACGAAATTGCCCACACGTGCTGAAATATACTATTTCGCCCCGGCGGGCGCAAAGTACGCATTCTCCTTCTCTTCGCGGGAAGAAAATCTGACTTTGCGCCTATGCCGCGGCGAAATAGTATTTTTCCGGGCTGCTGCGATGGGGTTTTTTACTCGTGTGGCGTTGGCGTCCGAGCCGAAGGCGCGGACTGGCCAACCACCCGAGTAAAAAAACCCCATTGCAGCAGCCCGGGACAAGATTTTTTTGTAGTGATTCTCAGATTTTCGAGTTTGGGAAGTATGCAATACCAATTCCCAGACGAGAAATCGTGAGAAGCAGTACAGAAAAAAAATTTTTTCTGCCTTATGATGAAATGTACAATTTTTTTGATCAAATTTACCACGAAAAGGGAAGAAAAATAGTACCTGTACTTTGGGAGGTCGGGAGGCCATCCTGATCCCCGTGTTTTCACGCGTGGGTCAGTATCACCTCCCTTCCTCTCTTGGTTCCCAATGTACTATTTTTTCGTTACGCCGTTTGGCCATGCTTCACTTAGGAATACTGTGCACGTTAGTAATTTTTAGGAAAGTAACATGGAATTTGATCTAAATGCGAAATAGATCGTAATATTTCACACTTTAGTAAAAAGTGGACTCTGGGGATGAAATTCCAAATTTTTGGAGAGCAGGGAGACGATAACTGCCCAACTTACTTGAATGTTCAATGAAAACAGGAATATTCAGTACCAAATTATGCAGAATTTTCAAATAATTAACAATTCAAAAATGTATTTACCTCATTTTTTTATTTCTATCAACCTTCATCGAATAATTAAATTAAAATTCATAGTATCTATTGATTTTTCCATAAATTTTTGAATCTCGAATGACGAAATTCCCTAAAATTTCAGAGGATCTATAATATAATAAAAATGTGCAAAAAGTCTACCACAAATTTCAGCCAAAAATTTTGAATAATGTGTGTAGAGTTTATTGTGACTATGTACTAAATTTGTCAAGGTAATATTTGTTTTTATTGTGATAATAATATATAATGACGATTTGTGTTCTGACAAGGGTCTAACAAGTGCAGACAACTTTAATTTAATTTTCGATTTTTTTTTATAAATAATTATGAGGTTTGTACCTTATTTTGTGTATGTTTGGTTTTCAGAGCCTAAAGAAGCTGCAATTTATCAGCGAAACGTCGCGATTTGACAATAAAATAGTATTGCTAAACTCTTCCAATATCCCGTGATTTTTTCCCATTAATAATGTACTTAACAAAAACAGATGGAATTCTTTTAAGAAGGCGTTTGTCAAAACCTCGTGTTTCCAGTTATTCAACAAACTACGTAACGACGACGCTCATGTCTTCAATAAAATAGTCCTGGTAGAGGGTGATTTGAAGCTGCCGAACATAGGCATCTCCGCGAGCGACAGAATATCCCTAATGAACAATGTATCTGTTGTATTTCATTGCGCTGCAGATATGAAATTCGATGCTGAACTGAAAGATATCACATCAGTCAACGTTTTCGGAACACGCCGCTTACTCCAACTCTGTAAGCAAATGAAGAAGCTTGAGGTACGAACTTCATTGATCCCAAACATTACTTGACGTTCTGAAACTTTGCATGATAAAATTAACATGATGTTTCACAGGCTTTCGTTTACGTATCAACATTATACTCCACATGCCACAATGCAGTCATTGAAGAATGCGTTCCTCTCATTCCGCCTTTCAATGGGATAGCGGATTGGAACGAGCGCGATGAAGATGAAGTCGTTCACCTGACACCGCAGGAATTATTGGATCAATGGCCGAACACATACACGTTCTCCAAGGCTGTTACAGAAATCATGCTGGATGGGTATAAGCATTTGATACCGATTAGCATTGTTCGACCATCAATTATTCTGTCGACTCTGAGGGAACCAATGCCAGGATGGATTGACAATTACTATGGACCAACATTGATGATCTGCAATAGTTCACTTGGTTTGAAGAGGTACGCTGATGTGAAAATCTATGCTCACATTTAAAATATTCTCTGGAGTTGAGAAAATATTTTCGAGTGATGAGATCCCTCAGACATTTAATTTTTTTGCATCTCTATGGAGATGCAAATGTGTTACGTGACCCGTCGAAAATTAAATTAAATCTTGTGAGGCAATAATGACCTTCATAAACGTATCCAGTACAGTATTGTTTACAAATTAAGAGAAGTAAATGGCTAAGAGACCTCGGGTGTAGAAAAAAACTACTGAAATTCCGGAAAACTTTGGGCCGTAAATGCTCAGCCAAAAGGGGACAGAAAAGTTCACAAGATGGCTCAAGAAATTTGTTCTTTCTATGAAAATCGGATGAAGTCAGTTGAAGATGATCTAAAAAGGATAAATAATATCGAGGAATGAGTAAAAATATGATGTGGGCGCGCCGACATCTTTAAAGCACCTTGCGACAGAGGGAGGGGATATCCAAGCAAGATGGCGGCGCCCATCTGTAAACCACCTCGAGTTTTTGAACATTTCTGAAAATTCTTTATCCTCTTCAGATCACCTCCATCTCGTTTCATTCAATTCTTAGAGAAGGAACAAATTTTTCACGCTATCCATCAGATTTTTTCATTTCTTTTTGGCTACAAATTCATGGTGCTGTTTTCCCCACATTTCAGCATAGTTTTTATTTCTCCCGAGGTCTCTCAACAAAGTTTTGTGAATGATGGAAAATAAGTCAATGAAGTCAATGTTAATTGATAATATCTTTACCTTTAGAGAATGGTTCATGTTGGTAATTTTATTTAAGATATGATCCAGTTCTCCCAAAATGAGAAAATTTCCGAATACATGCATATAGCCATGAAATTGATGACAAGTTCATCAATAACTGCACCCTCCATTCAATCATTGTGGCCATTTAGAATTACATAATAATAATCCGGTCAATTTTTTCATCGCCAATTTGAATTCTTTGCTATTTTTTTATGCATTCTATGAAAATGTGAGGATAGGAATTGAATTTATGCGTATTAGTTCATTATTCGAAAACATATCATTTTTCAAATTTTTCCTAGACATTGAAAAATTAAAAATTTTGTTTTCATGTTGATCTTGTTTCTCTTCCTCTTTCCACTTTCTTCCATCAGAATCAGATAATAGGAAGAAAATACATTGGTTTTTATTCATTATTTAAAAAAAAACGTTTTCAAATTTTCAAGATTGAAAAATCGATTTTTAAAATTTATTTCTAATTTTCCGTCTCTACATCTCCCGTATTGCTTGTTTCTGTGAACGGAATACGATCACAGGAATTAAAAATGCTAATCTCCCTCCATTTTTTAAGAAGGAAAAAACAATTTCAAAAATTTCGAAGACAGAAAAATAGATTTTTTCATTCTATTGATGCTGATTGATGATAATCGATCTCTCTTTCCAACTTCCTTCTTCGATTCCATTGAAATGAGATCAAAGGGATGTAAAATGTTCATATTCATTCACATTTTTAGATCATTGGTACTAATTAATTTAAAGAAAAAGAAAGAAATGAAAAATTTTAAGTATGATTATCGAAAATTGTTTGTCGATCTGTATTCTCACGTGATTTATGGAAAATTTCTCGTCATTGAATGTTGTAACTTGTGAATTAAGGAACAACAACTAGCAAGGCGCGAAGCGCCCGTTCGCTAGTTGATAATTAACGAAAAAAATCACTGCTCAGTTTGTTAACATTCCCGTAAAATGTTACGCATCACAGATCTTTACACGGCTATCTCCAAGGTGTAGCCAACTTCATCCCAACTGACTTGGTTGTGAATGTAATCATTTGTGCCGCATGGAAAACTGTCCAGCAAAATTCTCCCGTGATGAAAATTTATAATTGCTGTACCGGTAAGCGGAATCCCATAACTTGGGGACAATTCGGGAAAGAGTGTCTGAAGAATTCGAAGAAGTATGCGTGCAAGAATATGCTTCGCTATCCACACACTACATATTCAACATCTCGTTTTGTTCATCGAATTATCTCCGCTACACAGGAATACCTGGTGGTATATATTCATGCTATGACCAATGGTAATTTCAAACTGGTAAGGATTCAAAAACGGCTGACTCGACTTTGGGAATTGGTTAGCTTCTTCTCTAATCGTGAGTGGATCATTGATGATAATAATGTAGTGGAGCTCAACGATCAACTTAGCCAAATGGATAAGAAAATATTCTGTATTGATATGGGAATAATTGACTGGCCCACATATTTAGAAAATTACGTCAAAGGAATTAGAGTGCATCTTTTGAAGGACAGCATGGACAGCATTAAGGAAGGTCGAGCTCGTCTCAATGTGTAAGTTTCACCATAATTTTTTATTCAATTGGGATCGATTTCACTCGCAACTTATTTATGAGAGCTATCGTTTCTTTCAGATTATATTGGAAAGAAATACTTATACAATTATTTCTGGTAGCCTTCATAACTGCCTCTGTCTACGTCATAAGTTTAATTATGTTTTTATAAATGTTTTATGTAATTATTTATCTAATTAATTATGACTGTATGGATTTTCCAACAGATTGCTTGAATGTGCCAAACCCAAGCGAAAATTTTTATTTATTCATCCATTCTGTTCTCACAATTAAAATATAATATATACGTACATTCGAAAATGCACTGTAATCATAGGGTAACAATTAATGATCCGAAGGATAATAATATAGAGTAAATTAACTTGCAAAACATTCTCAAAAAACATGTCATACCGGCCACATCGAATCGGCCAGAAACTTATGGAAAGTTCAATAGAACTCCACTGGCCTAGCGAATTAGCCGGGTTATTCTATTAATTTTTTTCGTGCGTGATAAGGTAAGAATTCCCCCAAAGATAGCAATATAGAATGAATTAACTCGTAAAATACTCTTAAAGAAATTTCCATTGTTCAAATATAATTCATTGGGATAATTAGGACACTGACATTGATCACTCGAGATGGAAGTTGTTGGAAAAGGATATCAAATCCATGATACTCCTGATTCTCGAACTGAGTGACTTGCTTTGTCTCGAAAATCTACAGTTCTTTCTTTCCCGATTCCCCGGAGATTTCCTCACGATGTGATGAATGAATCCGTTACTGTGCGGTTTTTCGGCATATATCACAGCTTGTTTGATCGTTCTCTGTCCTTCGAAGATGTCGTCCATTTTCTTGAGAAAGTCCTTTATGAGCTCTGGCTCGTGGGACTTCGATGGCAGCCAAATCGTGATCTCCTCCAAACGATCACAAGCATTGTTGACCATGTTCGGAATTTCCCCGAGGATTGCGCCCAATGTGAAGCTTGCTTTCGTCAGATAAGGGCCGCATCGCTGCAGAGCCACGAAGCACTCTCTGAGAGTCAATATCTCGTCATCGTGGGTAGAATGTTCATCATTCTGAACACCAAATTCGCTCACATGCCACTCCTTCAGCTCTGGCCAGCCTTTGGTACTTATTCTACGCCACCTCTTACAAACTGAAAGAGATTATTTACATTAACTATGTTTCGCTGATCATATCGTGGGCGGTAAATCGACTATTAATGTTATCATCGTACGTATGAAAACAATCAATAGAAAAACGCGACGCTTTCTTCAAGGAATTCTATTGCTGTTTTACGCCAAGTTCTGCCAAAAAATTATATTTTTCCATGAAGAGATCTTTCGTCGTGTTGAATGAATTTACTTGTAGACAACAAAGAAAGTTTTCACCAAAACATTATAATTTTCGTCAGAGTCTTTGTTCTAGTGAAACATTTCAGTAGCGAAGTGGTAAAACGGTTTAAGTCGACTTATCTCCCAGTTAAGTTTTTGGGGAATATTACGGAATCTAAGGGAGATAGCGACATTTTCGTAATTCCATTTGTTATAGCTCTTAATCGGCTCTACAAAAAAGGTTTGTTTAAAACACAGCAATAGTTTCCTATCTAATGGCACCGGGCTCAAAGAAAATTCTCGAACGACCTCGGGACCCTTCGGGTTCACGGTCAGATCACGGAGTAAATCATCCATCGAGTTCAGTATCGTATCTTCTCAAACTCTGTACAGTCAGTATTGTCGCAATCGCTCTATCGAGTACATCACCGTGAGATACTGAGTTAACGCTCCTAGTAGCGTCTCTGTTCAAGTCAATCGTCTATTAATTTCGAGTCAATTATCAATCATTTTGAGACTATAATCAAGTGAATTATCAAGAGAATTATCAAGTGCAGTTTAGAGACAATTATCGAATTTAAATTGAGACAATTCAACGAACAGTGTAGCCTTATAAAATTTCTAAACGCGTGGTTTACACCACAAATAGAGTACATCACTAGTGGGTTTTTAGTAAATCGCGTGTTCTTAATTTTCACACCTTTTCGAAATCACTTTTCCCCAACCCGCCTAAATTTTTAGCACCAATCTCAAATACAACCCGGTGGCTTGGCGCAGTGGGTAAGTTGCCTCACATGCGAATGGTTCCGAGTTCAAATCCCGGCCGGGTAGAATGGTGCGATCTAACCATTTAAAGTCTTGATCATCATTGCAGTGTACCCTAACCGGGTCGAAGCGATGTAAAATAACAATAAAAAAAAATCTCAACCAGGCTATACCAAAAATTTTGCTATATCCCTTAGATTCCGAGATATTCATTGAAAACTCATGAGTAGTCAAAATCGACTTAAACCGTTTGACCACTTCGCTACTGAATTATTATTTCCAGATACTGAACTGTCTCAAAATAGAATGATTCCAAAAATATATATATATAGTAATGTCGAAGATCTTTTTTGCAAGTTTTTCTGGATTAAAAAGTCCTTTCTCAATATTCAATGATTGAGATTCTCCTGAAGAAATAATGAGTCAGAGAAAATTGTTTTCGTGTTACGGGACATGAAAATTAATATACACACCTCGCCATGGAAAACATATCACCCTCCCCCACGTGCAAGATTGCTTTCCGAGCCGAAGGCGAGGATGACAAGCACGTGGGGGAGGGTGATCCGTTTTCCAAGGCTCGGGCATGTAATGTACTATCATTACCTTTTTCCACAGTTAATTTGTCTCGAATTGTAAGCTTCTTGAATATTTCACGAAGGCAATCATCAGGCAACATCGCCACGAGATTGTCATTAACTTCCTGAGAACTATCCATTATCGTTATTTGTTGAACCGGAAATACTCGCTAAATATTATTTCTCGATAAATAAAATATTATTCCTCAATGAATAATTGAGGGGTGGATCTGTTACTCGAGATGATGATCGAATCTGGTGTTTTCGATGTGACGATTTACCTGTGAGTGTAGTGACACCGGCAAATCTCTTGATTTTTGAACACCTTTTATCATCCGTTGTGTGGTAGATCACAGTCATGCCGATTAGTTGAGTTCATCCAATTGCTAGGGATCTTGATAATTCACGGATGTTAGCAAAGGAGAGGTGGGACTTCTTGGAAGGACTCAGGGGGCTGACACGTATCCTTCAGGTATCGAGGTATAAATCAATTGCATATTGAGTACGCAGTTCTCAGGATCTTTTCAGGAAAGTTTTTTTTTTTTTTTTTTTTTTTTTTNTTTTTTTTTTTTTTTTTTTTTTTTTTAATCCGGGTACCCGGTGGCTTAGCGCAGTGGGTAAGTTCATTGACTCACATGCGAAAGGTTCAGAGTTCAAATCCCGGCCGGGTAGATGGTGTATCATATATATATATATGACGTGAAAAAAAAATTTACCACTGAAGAGTTTGAAATTATGTCACTGAAGAATTTGAAAATGCCGCGTGTTTTTTTTGTGAATAACTTCGTGTCACATATTGATCAATCAGAATGATGAATTAGCGGTCAGGAAGTTTCGAGATATTTCGATATAAAACAACTTCACGTTCCCTTTATCTTTAGTAAAATAGGACTCACATCTTGTCTGACATCTCTGCTATGAACTCATAATTCAAACGATTGAGTTCCCCCGCCAAAACTAGAGGCGCCACCATCTCGGAAAACGAAGCCTACGCCATTATCATTCGGGACGCCACTAGTCGAGCAATTAGAGCTTCAACACCGGTCGTCCACATTTTTTCGGAAAAAGTCATTCGCTCCAGCACTCGATGATGAGTGAAATCGAGGTGAGTCCTTCAACAACAACATTCTTCCACTAAAATCACCTGTCTTTTCCAATTACATAATGAAACGGGACCATGTGATACCCAGATATCGATCCCCTCCATTCTGCCAGTGATTTTTCAAATTTTTCTCTTGTTTTTTTTTGTTTACTTATTTATATCGAGTTCAATGCCGAATTAATCTCCCACTGGGGCTGGTGTTTATCATTAGCGCGGGGGATCTTCGCGTAATTAGTTGGGTAACCCTGAGTTACACATTTGTTTATCGTTGCCAAGCAATTCAATAAAGGTTAAACCGAGGGGTACACGTTTGGGGGAGAGGTAGCACTTTTGTTTGACTCATTGGCAATACCATTCTGATCAATTGATTGAGAAGTGTAGGCTTATACGTACTAAAAAACGTCGCAGGACACTACGATGAAGGTATTTTCCATCTTCTGCTGGAAGTTTCAGTTATGGCATGTCTGTAAAATTTTTATGTGTCGTTCCCTTGAAAATTTGATTTTTCTGAGATAAAAAAGTAGCTTCTGCAATATTTTTTACAAGAATAACTGAGGAATTGTGGTCTGAATGCTAAACATGAATTTCTGGAAAAAAATTATCATTTATACATCAATGTTTTTTAGTTCATTCCGAAAATGTTGACAATAGATTTTTTTATATGAAATTATCTCGATGAGCAGCAGTTTTAGAGGGAAATGAATTTAAAATGGCCGAAAAAAATTATTGGTAATTTCATCGTTGATAATTTCTTACATGAATTTCAAAGTTGAAGAAAGCAAGAAATGAATCCATGAATTTCTCTCTACCATTATTTTCTTAAACAATAGTATGAATAAAATTTAAAAAATACTGTTTAATCAGCCAAAATATTGCACTTTGAATACCTATTTCAAATATGATTTCATCATATTCAACGATTTAGAATAATATCCCCATGCAATTTTCATAAAATTCACCAATTAGTTCTCATTCCTCGTTCTTTTGAATGAAAAAACACAGCACTACATATCTGAGATAGTATTTCATAATCATTAACTATTTAAAACATTTCCATTGAATTTTCATTCAATAAGGCCCAATCTCAAAATAGTCGTGAATTTCGTTTTTTTTAAATAATCACATTTGTAGAAATTGTGGTTTTAGTTGTGAAAATCCAATTATTCTCTCCCATATTCAATGAAAAATTCAAGTAATCCGTTTAAATAAAAAATACAATTTAGTTAGCGAAAATATTAAACTTTGAATAACTATTTCACATATGATTTCATCACGTTCACCAATTCAGAATAATATCTCCATTTGTTTTTCATCCAATAATGCCCAATTCCAAAATTCTTCTCAACTTCTTTTTTTTAATATTCATGGAGGGTTTAGAAATTTAAGTTTTCTTTGTGAAAAACCAATTATTCTATTCCATACACTGATAGAGAGGATTAGTTATTGTTAACGAATGGATTTGATTGGAGGCTAGGGTCTATTCGGTCTCACCAAATATTCATTCGTTAACAGTTAACGAATCTCATTTGGAACAAATTAATCGGTCTATCAGTGGCCGCATTGAAAAATTTTAATAATCCATCCAATTATACAGAAAAATACTATTAAATCAGCCAAAATATTAAACTTTGAATAACTACTTTAACAGAATTTCCAAGATTTTCAAGGAATATTTTCAACATTAAGTATAATATCCTGATGTAGTTTTCATAAAATACTCCAATTGTTTCTCATCTCCTGGGGAGCTATGATTTTTTTCCGTGATCAGAACCAATTTTAATTATAGTTTAACCAGGAAAGAAATACGAATGAATAAAACCGAGGAGTGATCGACATGAGAAGAATTCAAATATCAAAATGCTCAAATGTTTGGTACGAAGGGAATTCAACCAGAAAAATGAATATTCCTAATATACAGAAAAATACTATACAGAATATTATACAGAAAAATACTATTAAGTCAGCCAAAATATTAAACTTTGAATAACTACTTTAACAGAATTTCCAAGATTTTCAAGGAATATTTTCGACATTAAGTATAATATCCCCATGCAGTTTTCATAAAATACTCCAATTGTTTCTCATCTCCTGGTTCTTTAAATTAAAAAAAAAACAGCACAGTGGTAGTCGGAGCGCCAGCCCCCGAAGATCCCGAGCAGTTGACGATGGTATTCGTGACTCTCGTTCACGTTCAAGGTCACGCGACCGCAAGGATACCCACAGACCCGTAAAAGAGTACTCGAGGTCACGAAGTCGTTCAGTGTCACGTGGACGTAAATCCTATCGAAATGCCAAATACTCAGCTGGACGAAGTCGTAGTCGTGGTAGATCACCCTATCGTAGTGGCGGTGGACGTTACTCCAGGAGCAGATCAAGGTCGTATTCACGATCGAGATACTCGAGGGAGAGGGACAGAAATATCTATCGCTCTCACTCGAGGAGTCCAATGTCGTCGAGACGAAGACACGTGGGGAATCGGGATAATCCGTGTCCCTCGAGGTGTCTCGGTGTCTTTGGACTCTCTATTTACACGACTGAACTACAGATTCATCATATTTTCTCGAAGTATGGACCTGTTGAACGTGTGCAAGTCGTTAATGATGCTAAGGTAATTGGAAAATTCTTTTATTTGGTTTATCGATTGATTATTATTCCTTTAAGGCCCGGGTGTACTATCTTTCGAATGTTATCTGGATTTTTTTTATCTTTCGTAATCCAAAATTGTCAATTGAGTAGTACATCATGTAGAAATTCCCTATAAAACATCAATAGAGTGAAAGAGATAGAACGAATGATAGATTGGTGGATTAGACTGAATAGAGTGATAGAGTGAAATTGAATTTTTTTTTTATTTTAAAGCCGGAAAAAATATCTTCAAGATGCCCTAATTTAACCCAATTCCCCCCACTGATCGAGAGATATTGATGATTTGAGAAAGCCTTTTAACTTATCTTCCCTTAGTAAAATAAATCATGATAAGGCTTTTATTCCAACTTGAACCCAATTTTCGTCCAATCTTACTTTTTTTATTGTAAAAAAATTTTTACTTAATCCAAATGAAGACTTTCTTAGTTACAAATGAAAGAGAAAACTAATTTATTAACATGTGATAATCCATTTTTTGGGTCAAATAAGTCGTTAATGTGATTTAAGTAGGAGATTGATTTGGCATGAATGCATTGTTTATTTTACATAACTCCATTCATATGACATAAATATGAGATCATTAAGTTTAACAATATAATTGTTGAAATGAACAGACAGAATTTCAAATATAGAGTTTTCTACATATATTTTTATTCAAAACAGTTTAAACGAAAAATATCGCGAATTGATGTTTTATAGAGAATTTCATAATTTGCAATAAAGTATCTCTAAGCATTTTTTTATAAACCCTATTATTTTCGAAATATTGTTCAAATTGAGATAACAATGTTATAAATGATGTTCTAACCATGTCCAGAGGGTTTCCAACACCTTTTGGAAGATGAACAACAGCCAGAGATTTAGAACAATTGTTTTCGAGGATGTGCAATTCGTTAAAGGCCTCTGGCTACAGATCTGTCGTATGAATTTGTTTGATTCATTCATTGTGATTCAATCTTTTATTTACGTCTTTCCCCTGTGTTTTCAGACTGGACGGTCTAGAGGCTTTTGCTTTGTATATTTTGAATCGAGTGAGGATGCCAAAGTTGCCAAGGAGCAATGCTCGGGGATGGAAATGGATGGAAGACGAATCAGAGTTGATTTTTCGATAACTCAACGTGCCCACACACCCACCCCTGGTATTTACATGGGAAAACCCACTCATTTGCATGACAAGGGGTGGAGTGGACCCAGACGTAGAGAGTAAGTATCATTCTCAGATTTTGTCAGTCTTCAAAAACCGATAGTTAATTTAATTCAAAGAATTCTTGAATGATTGTATTTATTCTGCAATTTAATTTGTTTCATTAAAAATAACTTATTTTGATTCGATGAATTATCTAAATTAACCGAAATGCAACTATTGTTCTAAGAATTGAATAAATTACAAGAAAAACTCGAATCAATCGAAATTTTAATTAAACAATTATCTACGTTAAGAGAGAATTTGTGAGAGAATGTTAGGAACACATTTAACAAACTATACACGAAATAATTCCTGCAAATCTCGATCTCCACAACAATGTCTTCTCTCTTGTCCTTAATAAATTAATTATAATATCAGTAAAAATTGAAATATAAATTGAATTACCAATCCTTTGCAGAAGCTCTAGCTACAGAGGAAGTTATCGACGCTCCCCGAGTCCCCACTACAATCGTCGCAGAACACGTTACGATCGTACCAGATCACGCTCTTACTCTCCACGTAAGTCAGATCCTTCCATGATTCCCTCTATGTATGAACTCACTATACCATAATCAGACATACCGGCCCACTTGTATGTGCTTCAGATTAATTAACCTTCATCCCCTCCATTATCTTCCAATTGACAAAAATTAATTGTACAAAGATGACTATTTCATCGATAAATGTGATGATTCCAACGTAATAAAATCACCCACCAAAACAAATAAAAATAAACATTAATTGTCTGAATCATACATTAACTGGTATGTCTCACTTTCACTCGATAAATCGTTTCATTTAATATTTTACTCGATTAAGGTATTGAGAAAACCCATAAAATATAGACGACAAACTGACGAGAGATGCGTTGAGAGCCTCGGAATTATTTCATTAGATAAATATTCTTTCTTCTAAACGAATATGACCCTTGTTACTCACGGGTTCAAAAAGATAATTGCAAATCATTAGTATTTTTCTTTCTGTTGCTTGATGAATTTCAGGTCGATATTAAACTGAGCGATCGAGAAGGCCAGGTGTTTCGGGAGCCATTTATCTCTGAACTTTAATCCCCCCCTGCCCCTATTTTTTTTGAATTTATTGTCTTTTTCTTAATTCGAAAAAGCAAATGCGAGCGATTTTATGGCTTGATTAGATTTTTTTCTATTGAGGGGTCGGATTGACGTGCACGTGGGGCATTCCTAGAGTCCAGTGGATTCTCGTCTTACTTTGTCTTGGAGGTTTCGGGGAGGGAGGAGGCTATGGTGATGGTGTTGGATTTAATAGCACAGAATGAGTCAATTTTCATTTTTTTTTCTTTATTCAATTTTCGAGTGGTTCTGGGTAAACATATTGGGACACTTTTTTTATGTAGAATTACTTGAAATTTTGAGATCAATCTATCTACTAGCTTCAGAATAATTCGCAAAAATATGGAATTATAATTGAGGAGTTATTTTTATTTTTATTTAGAACTGGGAGTAATTGAATTTATCTTGACTACGAGTGGTTTTTGAAAAAATATCAGGAGAGATTTCTTTACTGAGAATTTCGTAATTCACGAAGAAAAATTTCTTGACATTTTTTTCCAGAATCATTCGTTGTCGAGATAATTTCATTCATTAGATCTTTTTTCTTCAAGATTGAAACAATAATAGTCAATTGAGAAAAAAAAGAGGTTTTTGTCTCTGAAAAATAAATTTGAAAATCTGTTGTAGAGCAGAACGAGACCCAAATGCTCATCTGTTCTGAAATTGTCCCATTCTGTTCTTAATTCATCATATTTCGCCATTGCAATCTTTTTTTGAAAAAAAATCCCCAAAATATGCACTTGAGGCACAGTAAGGTGGGAATAGTGGGAGGCCTTATTTTCGTGAAAAAAATTATTTTTTTCCCTTTTTTATTATGAGAATAAGGTTGAGGGGGATCTATATTCTTACGGCTATAATGTAAAGGTTGGAATATGATGGAAATATCGATTTTCATACGAAATTACTAGTTTTTTAATTGAACTGATCAATAGTTCTCGATTTATTGATTCTGTGGAGGGATCAAACGGATTAATCTGGGGTCGACAGTCACCCCAGGTGGTGGCCCGGAAGATATTGTGTTGCAGGTTGAAAACACAATATTAGGAAATCTTTATCTCCAGTAGTCTCTCCAAACTTTGAAAAAAAAAAAAAAATTGTGATAAACTTCCTTTTGGATTCATGAAGAAACTGCTGGAGATAAAGACCTCGTCATAATGTGTTTTCTACCTGGAATTTCCTTAGCTATCGACGTAGACGACTTCTAGATTGTCCAAACAGTGTTTAAACAATCCAACAGTAAAATTTCAAAACGTAAAAACTCGATTTTTACACGTGTTCAATTTAAAATGTGACTTTATCTCGTTAATGAGTGGCTCTGGTGGAAAACTTCACACGACATTTTTTGTGGGAAATTTCACGATCTGCCAAAAGGGATTTGTGACTTTTTCCCCTAGATCTACTCGTTTCCCAGATAAATCCACAATTACAAATTATGTTTTACGATTGCACAAAATTTATGCCGTTTCATCCTTCCACGAACGAATGATAGTAGAACGTTAAAGACAGTTATATTCCAACCGTATTGATAAGTATCCTACCTTCCCCATTCTCGAGGGTACGACACTACTAATGTGGTAATTTTCCTTTTGAAAAATAAAAAAAAACAATTACAAACCATTTATTATAATAACTAATTACTATAAAAATATAATACATATGAAAAGCAACATTGTAACTTCTCTAACATATTTGTTTGTTTATAAGGTTTTGAATCAAGAGGTATTGGATGATAGAGGGAAGTTTGAAGTTTAAAAAACCTTGAAAAATTGTATGGGCAAGAAATCATGAAGATTATTAGCAGATAACAAGACAAAAAATTGATAAAATTCAATGTTCAAGAAATATCAGAGTCGAGTTTTAAATTATCTCGTGACAAAGAATATGATCTACAGTTTGACGTCAAGAGAAGTCTTGGAGACTTGAAGAATGAAAAATCTGTTCAACGTATGAAGTTTTGAGGGATATAAACGTCATCAAGAGACGGAAAAATTGAAAAAAAAAGTACATTTGAAAGAGATTCGAGTCGTGGTCACCTGAAGTATTCAAGATGTTCGTCGATTATTCACTTTCAAGAGTACATTATTCTCCGCTGATCATATTCTTTATCAGTTTGAAACGAATTCAACGACAGGATTATGATGAAAAAGAAGGCACATTGAAGAAAATGAAGCTATGAGAACTATTCAATAAAAGTGGAAAGTTATAAATTTATGTAAATTCCAAATTTAATCCCATCCTACGTCCCTCCACCATCCCATCACCTTTCCTTTTGGATGATTACTATAAGCATAATGATGATTTGTGTTTATTTTCTTTTATGTTATCGATTGAGGATATTTGGATTTAATAAAGAGAACAAGTTTTTGGTGATTGTTTATTTCCTGCCCTTTTATTGATTATTGATTTGTGTATTGAATATGTTTAACAATAAAATTATTGAGATCATGAATTTTTCATTGTGATTTGGGGGATTTATGGGGGGGTGGGACCGTGTACTTCTTGAGTTGCTGAAATGAAAAGAGAACCAAATTTTAGTGAGTACATTTTAGTTTGAATGTTTTAAAATCAGCCCGAAGAATTTCAGCTGGAAAATACAATGTGAAGATCTTTTTATTTCCCTCAGTTGTTTAAGAATTTTAAAAAGAAGATAGAATTACCCGCGCACTGAGGATTATCATAGAAGAAAATTAACTAATGAATTATATTTTTCTGATTCCAAATGGAAGCATTGTAATCGTTCAAATTTAAGTCAAGATTTGTTGTGTTATATCGACCCATTATGATTCAAAAAATCCGAAAATACAATTTTTAGACCATATCCATACGTATGTGTGTGGTAAAGTTTTTCTTCAACTTTTCGCTATTGAATAAATGGAATTGAATCCTTTTTGTAGGGGAGGTTGGGGTAAAATGGACACTTGACTTTTTTAAAAATATGAGTGATGGGTTGAAACTTTGATGAAATTTAATAATTTTTTTCAATACAAAGAACAATTCCTTCCCTTTGTGATGAGCCTAAACTGAACTCTATTGACACATTTGTTTCTGAGTTATGAATAATTTTAAAAAATTCTCAAGTGTCCATTTTACCCTACCCTCCCCTATGGGAGTCGACAAAAAAATTAAATTTTTTCGAATTGATAAAGGAGCCAAATGTGTCTTATCACATTGAGCTTTCCAGCAGAAATTTTTCTCGATATTGCGGGAAATGAATAGCTCATATTTTTATTACCTTTGTAAGAATATTCCAAGGCTGTTGCGATGGTCCTCATGTCCCCCTCGATACTTCTCGCCCAATTCTCAGCATCACCGATCTCCTTCAGGGCACTGGAGAAGGTCTCCACGAGGGTCAACCAGGAGTGCGTCTGTTTGGCGAAGGCCGTTGCACTCTGCTGCAACTGCTTCGCCTCAGCGTCGAGTTTCTTCTGGTTTAAATAAGCCTGAGCCACTCTAAAAGTCCGGGGGAATTTCAACGATCACTTCGTGACTATTTTTATCCCACTTTTTTAATTATGTTTATTATACGTGAGTAATGATGGCGTAATTTTCAATAGACTATAAGGAAAATGCTTACCCGACGTTCAAATGATCTACAAGTGCCTGCGTCAAGTTGTTGGCAGCTTGAACAGCTTCCTTGCGCTTCTGTTCTGCTCAGAACAATTAAAACAAGTGAGAAATTGCTCTTGTATTGCATATAGTATAGTTATTTTTGCTTATAAATTCGCAATAGGCTGCGAATGGTTATTTTGCACATCATTTCCTTCTATCATTCATTGTTTAAGTCATTTTATTCCCTATATCAAAATAACGATCATTGTTATCGCCTTCGTCTTCGAACTCGGTCAAAGGGGGGCATCTAATCAAATTTTTTAAGCCATCATTCAATCAATTCAGAACATTTTTTTTAGTTATCGCGAGACAATCGATTTTCGAAAAAATCATAAAATTAAATGTGTTAAATCAGAAAATTAATGTTTACAAAAATAATAATTCTGTGCAAAATGGAATTTGAATGGCGCTGAATATTTAGGATTTTTTTTCAAATTTTTCTCATGCAGTTTAATTGACACATTTGATGATTGAAAATGGTTGAATCTAGGGGTGGGTGGGGTAAAACGGTCACTAGACTTTTTTTAAATTATTCATAACTCAGAAACAAATTGACCAATTGAGCTCAGTTTAGGCTCGTCGCAAAGGGAAATGATTGTTCTTTGTAATTGAAAAAAAATTATGAAATTTTATCAACAATTCAACCCCTCATTCATTTTTAAAAAAAGTCAAACGTGTCCGTTTTACCCCAACCTCCCCTATAGTGTGATCTCGAACTGTAAAAAATACTTGTATATCCTTAAAACAGATGAACAGTACCTTGGAGCTCTTTCCTCGCTTGCTGTTTGCTCTGGTGCTCCTTCACGATACTCGATAACATTATTATGACAGGGATAACCTCTTGATGACAGCTAAACGGAGCACTTTACCTGTTCACAGAATTTTCCGAATCTACTGTTGTTCCACACCGGATTCTAGACATAGTACAAGTAAAACTGGTGATAATAATTATTCAGTATGATTATTTGGTGATTTCGGGGGTTAGTTATCTATTTATTCGAGAACTACTTCGACTTCAAACATGGCTAGTTGCAACATAACAAGGGGGGGCCGTAAAGTAGTGTAGATAGAGAGGGAGAGGCACTGATTGAGGTACTATTTCATTGAAGATTTTTCCTTTTGAAGTGAATAAATCGACGGAATAAAAACGCAAGACAATGAGTTTTTATGAAAACAAAAATTATAAAGCGATGAAAAAATGTGAAGAGTAATTGAGGAAGAAAATTGATAATTAATATTAATCATTTCATTAGTTTAAACTAATGAAATTTTACGGGGAAGAATTAACGAAGAAAAAACCTCCAAACAATTTCACAAAATTTTTAACAAAATTTATTATCTTCAATTCACCCCTTTCTCGTCACAATCTCCTCATCTCCCTAAAAAAAAAAAAAATACAAGGCAGTTTTATGACTGCTCATCCCCACTGGAATGGTATAGAATTCAAAATTTCCTCAACATCTCGAAAATTAAAAAACAAACTTTTGGTATGTAATAAAAGACAAAAGAAAGTGACGAAGAAAACTTTTTAGGCCTTTAAATAGTTAATAAAACCACGTAAAAAGCCCCAACAACCCATAATTAGGGGAATCATATCGTCTAATGGAATTTTTAGGGAAACAATTAACGAAGAGAAAACCTCCAAACAATTTCACAAAATTTTTAACAAAATTCATTATCTTCAATTCACCCCTTTCTCGTCACAATCTCCTCATCTCTCTCAAAAAAAATAAATACAAGGCAGTTTTTTGACTGTTCATCCCCACTGGAATGGTATAGAGTTCAAAATTTCCTCAACATCTTGAAAATCAAAAAAACAAACTTTTGGTATCTAATAAAATACAAAAGAAAGTGACGAAGAAAACACTTTAGGCCTTTAAATAGTTAATGAAACCACGTAAAAAGCCCCAACAACCCATAATTAGGGGAATCATATCATCTACTCGAATTTTAAGGGAAACAATTAACGAAGAGAAAACCTCCAAACAATTTCACAAAATTTTTAACAAAATTTATTATCTTCAATTCACCCCTTTCTCGTCACAATCTCATCTTCCTCAAAAAAAAAAATTACAAGGCAGTTTTCTGACTGTTCATGCCCAAAGGAATGGCCTTGAGTTCAGTCCTCATGCACAGAAATTCGCCACAGACACACATGATGGTCATCGACACGATGTTGAGGCACCACCAGCTGAAAGTAGTGGGAAAACTCGAGTTGTAGCCCCAGCAACAGAGTAAGTGGATCAAGTGGGCAGTGCAGGTGAAGTCCATGCACTGTTTTGTCCTCTGGACGAGCCACCAGAGAGCCAAAGCCCCGACCAACGAATTCATCACGAATATTGCGATGACTAATCTACCCCCGTGATCCCTCACGTGAATCTCTTTGTAGTGGAATGCGTAGTCCAGTGATCTAGTTGCTCCTAAGAACATCGTTATTATCCAGATCCAAATGCCCAGGGAGAAGTACAGGACCGTCTGGACTGCTGTTATCTGGGATATTATCAGCAGGGGGTCCCACGTTGTCTTGCGAAATTGTCCTGAGATGCTGTTCATCTTTGTGTGGTTATTTATGATATTCGATAGTGGGGGGTTTATTCAGGGGTGTCTTCGAGGCATGAGTGAGGCGAGAGTGCGTTGATCAACATCTTCAGCCTGTTGAGAAAGAGAATAAAAATTATTCTGATAAAATATTCTGGAAAAAATCTCTTGATCATTTTTATTATCATTCATGCTTATCCATTTTTCGAAAATTGAATTCAGTAGTGAAGTGGTAAACGGAGATAAGTGGACTCATCTCCCAGTTGAGTTTTTGAAGAATATTTCCGAATCTGAGGGAGATGGCGAAATTTTCGTAATCATATTTGTTGTAGCACTCAATCGGCTCCACAAAAAAGGTTATAACAAAAATTTTGCTATATTTTCTGAATATTTATTCAAATTAAATAATTAAAACTATAGAATAAAGGAAAAGCTCAACAACTTTGTCAATTACCCATTCATCTCGGTAATGAGTCATTTTACGAGAAATTATCAAAAGCCATTCTTTGCAGAGAATTCCCTGATCTATAAAAAAAATGTTCTAACATTTCCTCGTAAATCAAATCAAATCAAAGGTAACATTTCTATTGACTCAACTGGAGATCAAGTGCGGAGTCTTTATTAATTATATATTTAGGGGAGGGTAGGGTAAAATGGACACTTT
The DNA here is from genome assembly GCF_001412515.2 of Diachasma alloeum. Classification (NCBI taxonomy): domain Eukaryota; kingdom Metazoa; phylum Arthropoda; class Insecta; order Hymenoptera; family Braconidae; genus Diachasma; species Diachasma alloeum. The sequence goes on from NW_021680366.1 coordinate 565,959, forward strand.
TGACTTTTTTAAAAATATTCATAACTCAGAAACAGATTTATCAATTGAGCTCAGTCTAGGCTCATCACAAAAAGAAATCGTCATGAATATTTCAAAAAAGTCAAAAATGTCCGTTTTACCCTACCCTCCCCTAGCTCTCTAAAAATAATTTTCTGAAATTCATCAAAACCTTAAAATATAGTAAAAAATCGACAACATTGGGAAATTATCCTT
>NW_021680366.1:567806-580370 GCF_001412515.2 Diachasma alloeum
CTGACATTTTCTCGTAAATCCAGTCACTATCCAGACAATCACGTAATTAACTCAAGTGTAAAACATTAACGAGTGAGTGCCTTAATTAACCAATTAGAACTTACGGAGAGTGATTGTTTGCCATTCAACAAGTTCCAGGGTATTTGATCTCGTCAACCTCCAATGAAAGTCACTATTACAACAATCTAGACTCGATGGCAGACAAATAATTATCATTTGTCTCACAAGGATTGGAAAAAATCATTCCGATTGTTTATTTACCCCTCAAGAGTCTCCTGTTTTTCCTTGTTTACTTTTGAAAATCATGTCTCAACTCCAAAATCACTCATGGCCTCCACAATAATAATCCCTCAATTAAAAAAAACCCGGAGGTTGTCAAATTGATATGTTTAGTGGCTAATTTAATTTTTCAGAACAGATTTTACAAAAATGATTTGTCTGTTGTCAGACGTGTTCCGCTTCACTGAGAATTGAGGTTAAATCCGCTAGATTCACGTCTGTGTGAGGGGAGAACGTGAAGAATTGTCGACGTGATTCCCAGGAAATCAGATGATGCAGTATTTATGAATGTGACGCAACGAGAAAACGCGTAGTTGACGTTTTGACGGATCAGTTGGAGAATTTTTCTGAGCAAATCATGCCGTTTCTGAGGTCCATCCTCGAGAGTTTGTTTGGGGGAGGTGATAATCATCGTACAAACCCAGGGTAAATGATTTTTAATCCATTATTCCGAGTTTCTGGTGGCGGTTGAGGGTCAGGGCATTTTTAGGTTCTAGAAGTTTCTAGAATTTACGATGAAAGGGTTTTTTGGTGCTCTAGGGACGATGATCGACGAATGTTTGGAGACAGATTCAGAAATCCAATCTGGCAGAATGATGAGGAGGATGATGATGAATATGGGGAGGACTACAGGTGAAGATGATTATTAGGAATTTTTTTATTCTTTGAGGAATGAAGCTTTGGCTGTTTTCTTGGGACACGGGATATAATTTACACTTTGCATTTTATTTTAATGTTGATGAAGCATGAATTATTGATGAGTTGTAAGACATTTTTAACCACACGGAAAGAACAATTGCTTAATTGATTCATTTTATAGGAGAGATTGGGGTAAAACGGACACTTGACTTTTTTTTAAACGTCAATGAGGGGTTGAAATGTTGATAAAATTCCCTTTGTGATGAGCCTAAATTGAGCTCAATTGATCAATTTGTTTCTGAGTTATGAATAATTTTAGAAACGTCTAGTGTCCGTTTTACCCCACCCTCCCCATTCAAGTTATGAACATTTGAAAATAGTCTATTGTCGTTTTACATTGCACTCCACTGCACATGTGATTATCGTGATGATGAGTGATTTCAGGGGCAAATGTTAAGAGATTTTCTAATTAAAAGAAAATCATTATTGAGATTTTCTATTATTTCTTCAGAAACAAATTAAAATGGGCTAATTAAAAAGTTTTTGTAGATAATTAAATTGCCTCCCAAAAATGTCTTGAAATTTTTACCTGAAGCCTCTTAAAATTGAGATATCCTATTATTGCTTCTTTCATATTGCTTTAAAAAACAATGATTTATGTAAAATGTAAATTTACTCCTTCATGATCTCTGGCTAACTCTCACTATTCATCTTTCATCAAGTCTCATCACCTCGTTTCAATTCTTCATATGAAAATAATTGCAAATTGTCAATTAATCATGTCTTTGATTATGAATTTTCCATCGTAGAAATCCTGGACATTCTCGGCCGGCGTTTCACTTCGAGATCTTCACGAACCCCTTCGAGATGACTAGGTACTTCGAGTCGCAGATGGATGACATGATGAAGGACTTCTTCAGCTTTGGCTTCAGTGAGGACAAGCAAATACCGTTCGAAGGATTTTCTCAAATTATGCCACCGAATCATGGGAAGGGAGATTTAAGGGAGGAGGTTTTGAAGCCTGGGTATGCTCTACCACCCCCTCGGCATGGGGTGGATAGTCCCAAGTGCGATGAGGATCTTGATGGAAAGTAAGCGGCCAAATTGTGTAATTGTTGAAGTCCAAGGGAGAAATGTTTATGAATTTTGCATTTGTTTCGTTAATTAGTCATTAAAACAGACTAGATTCTTTCAGAATATTTCCAAAAGTCACCCAATGGGGAAATACATCCAGGATTTTTAGAATAAACAATCATCATTTGAAACTGATAATTAGGCATTTAACTTGTTAATGAGTAGATCTAGAAGAAAATATTGAAGAAATTTTTTTAGCTGTGAGAATTGCCTACAAAACGTCTCACACGTCATGATTTCTCATAATAATCCATTGTCAATTGATTTGTTTCTTGCTTAATCCAGAGTTGATCCCAAAGATTTCTCCAGAGTTTGGAACAATGGAGTCACTGAACCTGAAGAGCAATTGAGTACTGCCAGCACCTCCCTTCAACCCTTCAAATTCAGGTCTTTCGGACAATCAATTGTTTCCCAGACAATCAGACGTCCCGATGGATCAATCGAAGAGAAGAGAACAACGAAGGACAACGAAGGAAACACCGAGACGATAATCAAACACAGGATGGGGGATAAAACCCACACGGTCGTGATAAAAAAGGATAAGAATGGAGTTGAGACACAAACTGAGAATTTCGAGAATATGGATCCAAGTGAGTCCCTCTAATTGCGAATCAATCTTGAGAGAATGGTTTAAAATTATTCACAAAGAAATATGAATATTAATCTGTTTATCATTGATTAACACCAAATTTTTACTTTCAGATGAACTGAACAATTTCGATAAAAATTGGAAACCAATCGAGGATCCATTAATTGAGTCTGGGGCCTTAACTAAATTCCCATGGAACAAATTCTTCGATTTCAGTCCAAAATTATAGACATCGAAATATCAAGGAATCTAATAAATAGATGAAATAGCAAAATAGTAAATTATGTGATTTAAATTAGACTAACAGAGCCTGAAGGATTGTTTTTTAGTTTATGAATTGAACTGTTCAAAAATTGAGAATAAAAATTCATAACTAAAAGTTGAACAATTTCCTGGTGTTTTCAACCATAAATTAATTTTATTAATTGTATATACTCTGTACAAACATATATACAGTTCTAATAAACCTTAGATACTATCGTAAAACCAGGCCCAGATATATTTAATGGATTGTTGCAAGACAGTCTACCAAAAATTTGTGGAAACAAGAAAGAAAATGTGTCACAAAAATTCAATAGTGAAGTGGTAATATTCAGTTTTTCATGCCTTATTAAATATTAAATTATCTCGTTAACGACTGATCCTTGGCGAAAAAGTCAGAAGACATTTTTTGTTGGAAATTTTCTCCTCCACAAAGAAGATCAATTGACATTTCCTCGTAAAATGACTAGTTTCCAAGATAATCACCCATTTCAACAACACTTTCATATCCGATTAACTTCGTTGTTCCACTTCACCATAAAATTCAAATTAATTGATCTTCAAAAACGTGTTAATCGTCTATCGTTGGCACTGCACTATTTACGAAAATTGTCGTCACCAGAGCATCAGTCACGTCTGCAGATTCTCATCCTCTCAATCCCCTTTGAAACTGGTACAATGTATTGAGCAGTCTTTGGATGAAAAGAAACCATTGACATTCAAATTCAATTCAACAAAGTGGAACGTTCTGCTGTCCTTCGGTTATCAAGTAAGTCAATCGAAAAATAAATCTAGAGCTTCCAACGTTCACCTTCAATTTTTATGATTTTTTTTCTCACAGAATAGATTCGATCGAACTATTTGAACATGAAGATTTTTTTTCGTGTAGATTGAATTGGTGAAGAAATGATGGGACACGTTCGGTAAATATGAACAAATGTCAATACAATTATCGAAGAAATTTTCACCTCGAGAAGAAAACTCTCTCAATTTTTTTAAACACACACTCATTGGCAAAATAACTGTATAATTAACAAAATTTCTTCTTCAATCAATAAAAATGAAGTTCTATCAATTACGCAATTATCTCTCTAATTACGACATTAGGAAGAATATGTTGAGAGAGATTTTACATTTCTACTGGAGAGTAAATTCTCTATAAATATCTCTTGACATTTTCTTCTAATTCATTCAGCCTGAACTGTCCCACTACTTTATCACTGGAATCTCCTGTGTGCGAGTTTAAATTTTCAATCAATCAGATAATTCAATCACTCACACATACACATCAGATGTATCCTTGATTTTCAAGAATTCATACGGAGATTTATACAATTGCATACGTCATTACCTATCGCCAACATTACTATATACAAATAACTCGATCGTAGACGAGTGATGACTTCATGCTTTTCGCTGAGGGTAATTAATTGAATAATTTGTCAATTATTTAATGGTATTAATGGTTCTCCCACGAGACTGATTAACTCAATCCCAGGATGGAAACGTCATCAAGTCGAACAGAATAATTATCGAATTATGAAAATTCCACGAATTCGAGGCTTTCTGCACTATATATATTTTATTGACAGACGACTATGAGTTTTAAAATTGCGAGCAATTGGAATGAGATTTCTCATGCATTGAAGACCAATTATATATGTCTGAAAACCAATAATTATTGCAAAAAAATTAATTGTTTATTGTTCGGTCGCTCCGCACACGCCTAAAATATTAAAAATAGTGCAGGGCCTTCAATTTTTGAACTACAGAAGTTCTTTTTCTTCAAAATTTTTGGAAAAATGTATACAATAACGATTTGGAATTAGTTTTTTTGAATTCCACTACTGCACAGCTAGTTTCGTTTTGTTTAATATAAAAATTTGTGCCATTCTTAATATATTTAAAATATATTCTCAATTCTTTCAGATACAATTTTGGGCTATTTTATATGAATGGCGCAATTTGTTATTAAAAAAAGAAATTAGCCAATTTGTCATTGTTATTGCACCCATATTTTCAAAAATTGTAGAAAAAAACCCTCTGTAGCTCGAAAATTGGAGGCCCTGGACTGTTTTTAACATTTTAAGTGGCTGCGGAGCAAACGAAGAATAATCAATTGATTTTTTTCCACTAATTATTCATTTTTAGACATATAATCGATCTTTAATGTATGAGTAATCTCATTCTAGTAGCCCGGGACTGTTAAAACCCATAATAGTCTTCCCTTAACATCTTACTTTCAGTAATGTCGTCAATCGAACCCCTCAAGCAGCACAAAACCACCCCAAATCTACGTCGCTATAAATACCACAGTGTTTTCTTTATAATTACTTCCATTATATACAATAATTCTATCGAATTCATTATGGTTTTCATAATTTTCACATTTCCTCACTCTCTCGTTTTTTTTTTCAAACTCGAGACAAAATAATCCCTAAATGTGAGTTGAACCGTGTAAAAAGTATACAAGAAAAATTTCTACTATAAATAACAATGATTGAAGTGATTAATTAATAAAACGAAATGTCAATTTTTCCTTTAGATCAGTTTTTTTCGAAAAATATCTCGTAGAGAGACTTATCAAAACAATAATTCAGGCCAAAAATTCATGAAGAAAAATTGAAAAATCAAGTCATCTCGTTTTATTGATTTTCCACTGATTAAATTTCTCTTGAAGGTTCTCAAATTCCGTAGATTGCAAGAACCTCCTTAGATTTTTTTACTACAGATATCACTTACCAATCTGTCTACTCGACAACTCTACAAACAATTATCTGGTAAAATTTCTATTTCTCGTGATAATGGGTTATCACTTGTGTTTTTCCTCAAAAGAAATTCAGAATAAAGAAGAGGTACAGAAATAAGACGTCAGAGAATTGGAAAATAATGGAGAAATAATTGATTAGTGTGAGGGGTGGAGAAGGTGGGGATACTATTCCTGGCCGAAGCCCTCGGTCTCCTCGATCGCGTAGTTCAATTTTTCCACCATTTGGTCGTAACTTTTGTAGGGGGGAAGGTCTAGTCTGTTGAAACATGTATGGGATCGGGGTAACCAGGTGTCTTTGCCCACTTTCTCGATGCAGAATCGCTGTGGTCCATTGCTCCCTACATGAAAAAAATTAATCAATGAATTAATTGATTGAATTGGTGGAGCAAAAGATAAGCAGAAAACGAATTTTCCGATAATTTTGGAGCTATTTTCAAAGGGACACTTTTTTAAATTAAATTTGGGAAAAATTGTCAAGAGATATTCCACAGATATTAACAAAATAATGTCTTCAAAATTTTACAATTTATGTCCTTCAATTTTCGAAAAGGTTCAAACCAAAATTTTGAAAATATCTTTAGAAAAAATTTAGTGAAAAGTATCAAGAGACATTTTCGTGGGATATGGAATTCTTTACACAAATGTCTTTTGAATATTTTCAATTCAGAAAGCAATAGTTTGGAGATATCTTTAGAAGGAAGAGAAATTTTTCTGGAAAATTTTTCCCCGATATTTTAATTTTTTCAGATATTCCCAACATTATCTCTGTATTGATTTTTACATTTTTAGCAAAAAACTTGGAATCAGTATTTTGTAAACATCTTTTGATTATTATGATCATTAGTTTTCAAGATATTCGCAAAACAATGTCTTTAAAAAATTTTAATTTCTTCCGAATTAATGACTCTTTATTGTTAAAAATATTGAACGCACCCATCAATTCAGCGAATCCCCCAACAGGCACTCTGCACGTTCCAGTCACGAATTGCAGCAATCGTGCTCTCTTCTCATTGTCCGTTGTCCTCACAAACTGTAAGTGAATTCCATGTGTACGTGAGGTAACTCGACAATTTCATAAATCAAGTGAAATGTCCTTACCTGCCAGAACCATAAAACTTGTTTACTGTTTCTCGTGTAATGTCTGTAAATTGAATTTCTCTGCCAATCGTCAACGTCTATCTCCTGCATGCCACAGAGCATGAGCTCTAGCTCACGTTCATCGAAGTACTTTAGCCATTCCAGGGGTACCACTGAGTTGAAACCCTCGAGGAAGGCTTTAGTCTGGTCTTCGATGCCTCTTGTCATTCTCCATTCAGTCATTAATCTAGATGACAGAGAATGGAATTCGATTTTTGAGAAATTTCAAGTTCAAAGAATTTTTTTTATATTGTTTACGGGTTTATAACAAAATAGTCTATTGTGTTACTGAACCATTTCGAAAAGAGCACTTTTCAGGCAAGAACAAGAAAAAAAATATCAGAATGATTCATAGCAATAAATTTTTCTAGAATTTTTAATGAGTTCCAGGCCATTCACAAAATTATAGTACTAGAAGGAAATGTAAATTATTTTTTCGTGACTGGAAAAAAGAACAATATTGTTTTTTTTTTAATTCTGCAATGGTTTATAGGGGATAAACCATAAATAATCGATTTCTCTAAACCATTTCAAGTGTTTGCAATTATCTTTGAAAAAATATTACGACACAAAAAACTGAAAATCTGCGTTTATTGCGAAAGTTGTTGACAAAAAAATGTTAAAATCATTTATACCATTGAATTAATTTCTTCGAATAATTTATAAAATTTCTAGGAACTACTGAGTAATGAAGAAAAAATGAGAATTTTTTGTTATGCTGAAAAATAGAAACTGGGATATAAAAAATTCTGTGATTTCTACTATGCAATTCACAACTCTGATTTTTTCAGAATTTTCAATGCATTCTAAATAAGTAAAGAAAATTGCTGAGCAATAAATACCTGATATATTCCTCTTTATTTTCCTCAACAACTCTAATCTTATCGCCCCCTTCCTTCAACTCATGATGAATGACTTGTCCCAATATCTCAAAGTCCACACTGTAGTACAACTCAAGTCCACACTCATCAATGTTATTCTCCTTAATCCAAACAAGTGACTTATAAAATTCAGGATCTATGGACTCAATATCCTTCATGACTAATTTTTTATTCAGCATGCGTTTGTAGAAGGGCATGGTGAATCCACTGTAGATAAACCTGCCATGATAGAGAGCCTGAAAATACGATGAGAGAACATGAATAAGTAACTTCCTCAACGTTATCGTCAAGTAAAGAATTCCGAATAGGGTAAACTGCCCAGTAGATGGAAGTTTGTTTTTTAGCAATGGAAAAAAAAATTGATCGAAAAAAAATCGTCACTCAGGGGTTAAGAATCACAACAGTTAGTGAAAATTCAAAGCAATAATTCACATTTCAGTATTTTTTTGCGTAATTTCCTATCCAAAAGTAGCTTGTCCATCTATAGGGCAGTGTCCATCTACTGGGTAGCTTACCCTACCCTGAAAGAGAAAAAGAATAAATTCGCCAACAAGTCTTGTTTGAACCAAAAAAATTATTAGTTGCAAATTCCGGATAAAATAAAATCTAGAGCCAAACTTCCATTTACTCCATTTACCTCTTGAGCCAAATATTTCGTTGTTGTTGAAAGCAGAGCAACTATTCATGTTTAAGATGTTCAAATTGAAACCACACAAGCTTTTTGGTAATTTTTAATGAGCGATTTGTATTGTCAACGCAAGACTTGTTTGAAAACTTGTCCGTTTTTCTTTCAGTATAGACACAAACTTACCATTGCGATAAATCTCCCGATGAATTTGAAATACTGCAAGTGATCAGGGTTGACATACGACGCTGGGTTTATTTGTAACGAGTAATTACTCTTATTTGCGTACTCAAAGAGACAGTACATTGGATTCAGAACTTCGTGGCTTAGTAAGAAAAACCATTCTCTGAAAATGAATGAAAAAAAAAGATTATTGACGTAGAAAAATCGATGTTTTTACTTCCGAATGGAAGTGATGTCAATCCGATATCGTCTGAAGAGTACGAAAATGAAGTTCAAAAATCAAATTCATCCTCAAAAGGCCCATAAAATCTACGATTAATAAAGTAAAAATAAAATGAAATCAATGCATTATTGACAATGATTTAAAAACTCTATTCTATTGGTTATTGACAGTTTCTAAATTTACTCTAAATTAACTCAATTGACAATTTCAGATGACGAAAGGTGAGAAAAAACCATCGAGATAACGTTCGAAGGATAGTACACCCAAGCCTTAAATTAAAAAATTGGAAAAAGACTATCCCCTCACCTGGACACTCCGCCATAATCGAGTCCCTCCTCCCCCTTGAAGATGATGTAAAGCCTCCTCCTCAAGGCAAACGCCTCGGCATTCATGATCTGATGATACGAGTCCTCGAACAGTGTCTGCCTGCTAACACTGATCTTAATATGATTGGGCAGGGCATTTGTCTGGCAGAGGAACCTAAACTGTGACAATTTCCACCGGAAGCTCCTCTCGTAAGCCCTGGGCACCCTGTAGACCCCCTTAGGACCCTTTGGAGCCCCTGGTCTGGGGTCCTGGAATGTTGTTGTCCTGGTGTTGTGATCCACAAAGTACCTCACACCGTCCTCGGTGAGTCTGATCTCCCAGCCGTCTGGCAACGGAGGCTCATCGATTCCCGTCTCCTGGCCCTGAGTCCTCGGGTCCTCCCACTGAGTCGTTCTGTTCTTGTGATTGACGTAGTAAACCCTTCCCTCGGGCTGTTTTCGCCTCTCCCAGCCAGCAGGAAGTGGCCCCAAGGCGTCATCATCATCGACAGCTGCTGATGTCGAAGGTCCTGGCACCACGGGCTGTCCCCCATGCGCCTGAGGGTACAAAAACCTCTGGTTCCCCTGCTGCACAACGAACTGACGCTCCCCCTGCCACTGCTGATAGTGCTGGAGTCTCTCGGTATTCGGTCTCTGCCAGGTTGTGCTTCTGGTATTGTGGTCGACGTAGTAGATCCTTCCTCGGGGGTCTCTACGCACCTCCCAACCTGGGGGGAGGGGCTGGGGCCTCTCCCAGGAGGTGGACCTCGTGTTGTGGTCTACGTAGTATCTCCTACCGTAAACGTCGTATCTGGAAGGTACAAATTATAATTTTTAGTCGCTAAGGTGTCCACCCGCAGAGTCAGAGGCTGAGGTTGCCAGGATTCACCCTGGCACCGGCGAATTATTTCTGGATTATTTGATTTAGCCAAATAATATACGCATACTATCAGAAATGTTTGAAAGAATTACGTGATAATAATCCGATAAAATTTTTAGTCAGCAATTCTCAATTTCTGTTGAGAAAACAGAAACAATATATCTGATAATGTATCTATTCCAACATAAATAATTCCGTATAAAATTGAGGGTCATAATTCCGATAAAATTCATACATTTTCCAAAAAAAAGAGATACCTGATCAGGTACCATTTTTGATAATTACTAGTGTCTTAAAAACCAAATTAAAATAGAATTGAAATAGAAACTCCTCAATGAATAAAAAAATCTCGTACCTCATATCCCAGCCAGGTGGCAGAGGTTCCTCCTGTCCATTCTCCTGCTCCCTCATCATCTCCTCGGGCACCCTGGGCACCCTTCCCTCCTGCCGTCCCTCACTCCCCCTCCCAGGGGCATTATTTTCCCCACCATTCCATCCAGGACCCTCCAGAGATACCCTGGGCACCACAGAGTTCTCTCCCACCCTCGCCCCCTCATGAAGCCTGGGGACACTGGTGCTCTCGGACGTCGACCTCGTCATGTTCAACTCCCTCATGAGGTTCTCAGCGAGCCTGGGGGTGGCAGGACTCTCTATCGCAGGCTCGTGGCTGATCCCAGAACTTCCATTTGTTATAATCATCCTCGAGGAGTCGTTTGAGACATTTGAGGCATTCGAGATTGAAATAGTCGACTGGGAGTTGGTGGGGTTGAAGTTGGGGTCGTAGAGCGTCGTCGAGGAGCTTCTCTGGACCCCTGGGGGGTTTATCGAGCCCTCGGGGGCCTGACCCCTCATCAGGGCACGAATTCCTCCGTTCAAAATGCTCCTGTTGGTGGAGTCGTTCGTGCAGGAGTTGTTCGTCGGCATCTGCGAGGAGGTCGTGCATTGCGGGTGGGGTTGCTCACACTGGGGTGGAGTAATCGTCGACATGTCGATTTTCAAGCCATCGAAGAGGGTCACCAGCTCCCCCACTTTCGTCACCTGTGAGTCGTGCTTGCTCTCGTTTATCAGATCCAGGGTCAGCTCCAGGCTCTCCAATTTACCGTTGTAATGGGACAGGATCTGAAAGAGACTTATTCGCTTCTCTCCGATGGTTGTGTCCTTGCGGAAAGTACTGTGGTCCAGGAGGCGAAAGTGCAGGTGGGAGTAGGGGGTCACCAGGATCGTAAATTCTTCGTTCCATTTTGGCTGGTAAGTTGCTTTCGATACCTCCGTTTTGCGGGGACTCTTGTCGTCCACTGAGAATTCTACGTAGGGGTTGGGCTTCAGGAAGGAGGAACTCCGGAGAATTGCAGCTTCAACTGTGGAAGGGAGTCGAGGGTTAGACGTTTAGTTTTTACTACCGAATGTTTGGAGCATTGTAATCGTGCTGTTTTCACATTCTCTAATTTTTATTGGAAATTATGTAGAATGGTCTGAAACGTAAAAATACGAAGTTTGGCGACCATGTCTGTCGGTGTCAATGTCCATCGCCACCTTTCCGGTGGTCAATTTTTGGAAAATTAATAATTGCATAATTAACTAAAATTTCACAATTTTGTTCCACTTTACTTTATTGATTATTAAACTCTGACGGTTATTCAATTTCCGTGAGCATGTGAATTTAGGAAAAAACAGCGAGAAAGTTTGTAAGAAAGTTTCAACAAAAAATTTTTGTTTCTACAGAAAGTTTTTTACTTTATTAAAAAACAGCCTCTTGATATTACAGAGCCTTCGTTATGAATCTTATTAATCATTGACTTATCTCTACGATGAGTGGTTTGATGTTCTGCTCTTTAAAAAGGGGTTCGTGACACTGCCTCACAGAATTACTCGTTACTGAGATAAATCCATAATTAACAACGATAACAAGTTCCATTCAGTTGATTATTGAATTTTACTAATTGTTGGATTACTTCCAGACTAAACGAATTTAAAAACAAATATTGCAGAACGTCTTTTGAAGGAAATTTTAAGTTTTACAAAAAAGATTTTGCGGCACTGTGAGTAATTTTATGATGATATGTAAGAGACATTTTATGTAGAAAGTTTTCTCCTCATAAAAGCCCCCTTTAGTTGATTATTACACCTCACCAATTGTTAAGTTATCCCCAAAATTCATCGAATTAGAAACAAATTTTAAAAAACATCTTTCGAACGAAATTTTCTCTTCTATGAATTAAAATAAATTAAATCTTCTAGCATTGACAGTAATTTTATGACAATATCGTAGAAAATTGTTCTCTAGTAAGTTTTCAGTTCCATAAAAGCCCCATTGAATTGATTAATGAACTCCACCAGTTATTGAATTAACCTCAACCCGAATCGATTTGAAACACAAAATAAAATCATCTTTCGAAGGAAATTTCCAGCTCTACAAAGAAGAACTTGTGACCTTCTTTCGCAACAACTCACTGATAGACAGGTATTGCCTACAATCCATTACGTTTTACCACTCCAATATAAAAATTAATTTGGCCGTGACTATTCGCACCATTGCGTGAATCACTCCCGTACACTCCATACACTCCACGCATGCGTGAAGTTTGTGTGTTTCACGCAGCCGAATTTTCATACTGCTGTGTATTTCACGCAGTTGAAGTTTCATACTACTGTGTGTTT
>NW_021680366.1:581017-581221 GCF_001412515.2 Diachasma alloeum
AGCCGTCCATCTGCCTATACGGAACCCAAATTTCCTCAGGAATCGAATGGAATAGGTTTTAAGGCTCTATCTCCCATAGTTTCCGAGATAATCGCGAAAAGCGAAAGTGCCAAAAAAAATTAATTTAATTCATCTTGTAAAAGGTCTAGGAAGTGGAAAAACGCAATTCTGAGCCACCCACTTGTCTATACGGAACCCAAATTT
>NW_021680366.1:587594-618418 GCF_001412515.2 Diachasma alloeum
CGGGGATTCCCCGCCGTGTTATTTAGGCTTTAGCGTTGCCGAATTCACTCTACACTGCCCGGGCGCGTTTAGCGAGTTTCTGACAACGTCGCGTCATGGGCAATTTCATTTAACATGAGAAAAAATAATTCATCTGTCCGAAATAATTTTTCTTTAGGAATTTTGCGAAATATGTTGTTCTAAAAACTACTATAATCTTTTAAACACTCCAATTGACAAAGCCAATTTTTTTTTTTTAATTTTTCCGGTTAGCTAGTCAATTGTAATTGAAGAAAAACGACACGCGGCGAGGTTTCTCTCACAGGGTGACCAATCTCGGGTTAAAACCCTCAAGTTAGAAAATTTGGCCTCTTCGCTCCTGAATCATCATCCCCAGAGATACAGAATCATCCAAAAATCCATCTAACTCTTTTATCCACAGCTGAAGCCTCTGAATTTTCGAAAGACAATGGACAATCTCAAATGAACGCCTCAAAAATTCCTCACCACCAACAAATGATTACAGAAGGCATTGAAAAATCTGTTTTCGTAATCGAAAACTCATTAGGCGGAAAAAAATATCCGGAATAAACGAGACCACACACGGATTACGCGCTACACATGCGATTCGCTCCTTTTCCCGGATATTTTTTCATGTGAGATTTTCTCTAGATTAGTAAAATTATGAAAAATTATCCAAGATCTATGAAATTATTTCCTTTATCTGTCATCATCATTATCATGGCTCACTGAGTTTTCTTCCCCGACATTTTTTCCCCTCCAAATGTTCCTCGTCCCATTTCTTCCTCAAAAACGCATCCTAACACTATTTTGTCCCCTTCGATTTCCTTTCAATTCCCCCACTCAATGTTATTTACATAGAAAATACATTATTCAATATTCGATTTTCATTAGGAATAATTAACAGCACGTGTACGTGCATAAAATGCTCCAACAATTATTGATAATAACGCTGAGATTGAAACGAGTTGTTTCAGACTTCAATTAGAATGACTGACTGTATTGGATATCTCACTCATTTAAGGTCAATCCTAAGACAATAATACCCAAAAGTAAGTCCCCATGAATTTCCTAAAAAAGATCTAAATTACTTAATTTACTGCAATCTCATAAATTATTGAGTTTTTCTATCCTCATGTTCTTGATGCAGGCAACATCAACTGTTCGACTCAAATGAGAAATTATTTGTTAATCAATTGTTTGAATCAAATGAGAAATGCTTTCATGAAATTTTCATTCTTGACAATACTGTATTTCACTATTTGTCAGGTATCATTGTACTATTCGCCATCATCGACAAATAATGTAATTTCCGTCCCGGCGGGCGCAAAGTTACAATTCCCTCCCGCTTCGCGGGAGGGAACTCTGACTTTGCGCCTACGCCGAGACGGAAAATCGCGTTCTAACCACGGGAACTAAAATAAAGGACCCTCAGCCGCGTGCTTACCAACCTCGCCTTCGGCTCCGCTGGTAATTGCACTGGCGGCTGAGGATCCTTTATTTTCCCTCCCTAGGTTAGAAATATACTAATAAACCAGTTAATTTTTATTTTTAAGTACTTAACAAAAATGTATCATACACGCTATGAGTCCCATTATTGCCTGACGCTGTCGGACTCTTTATAAATTGAAAAAAAAAATTTTTTTAATTCTTGAGAGTTGAATATCGCAGAAACTATGTAGTACAAAATTTTAAAAAAAATTCACCGTATTCGGAATTTATCAATCTACCACGAATTAGTTTTTTAAAAACATCGCAAGAACCGTTTTCTCAAAAGATGGAAAAATTGAGTTTGGGGAGAGCCATGACCCCCGTTTGGCCTCTGCCTCCCGTTTTAGAAGCCCCTATTTTATTATTTATTCTCTCCTAAACTGTGCAAAACAGGTAGATTAAACAGGTCAATTTCTGGACGAGGGTTAGTTTCTGGACGATTTCAACTTGCATTGAATATTCCACAAATAAAATGAAAATTGTATTGATTATTTCACCTCACCATAATATCCCTTGTGTATAATCATGTGATCAATTATTTTCTTCTATTGATCAACATTTAATAAATAAAAAAATTATGACCCAGTCGTTCAGAAATTGGGGGTTTCGGCTACATTCAACTATTTCTCAATTTAATTAGTCTTTGTTTTGTTATTTTCACTTTAAACTATTGTTTTCTGCTAATTAAAACATTCTTGAAGGTATGGAAGCCATCATATCCCCATTTAGGTGATTCTTTTATTTTAGATCCTACACGAAACTCGAATTTCCTTTGACCGTCCAGCAATTGGCCTGGTCACCCTAGTTAGAATGTTTTTCAATAGCTGGGGGCTATTATAAATATTATCTATGAAAAACATGGGAACAATCTTAAGGGGAAACAAAACCCCTGTCTATATCAACTTTTAGAATTGTGCAATTATTATTTTTTAGTTATGAAACTACTTCATTGGCTCAATAATGCAATGATCGAGTCGATAAAGAAGTTTCATGGGTCAAAATTAATAATTGTAGGAGAAAACACAATTCTAAAAGCTCATGTAGACACAGCAGTTCCGTTTCCCTTTAACAAAAACGTGTTTTTTTAGGGATATTTCTTAACCCACTTTGTTTCTCGGTAAAAAGAGCATCGGAAGTGAATATTTTTTGTCTATTACCAATGTTCTATCCACACACACACACATACATCATGATTAAAGGAAATTAAATATTCAATACTCTTTTTTTCTTTATGAATAGAATTAATGAACAGCCATGAAAGGAAAATAAAGGGGGGAAAAAATAGTGCTAGCATGAATTTTCAATGAAGAAATGTCGAGGAAATTTTGTCGCAGAAGAAAAGACCGGCCAGAATTATCATTTCCCTTCCCGAAATCCAAATTTCCCCTGAAAAATTCGTCCCCACCTGCTATGAATTACACAAGTACTCATGAACCGTCACGAGCCACTGAATTCTGTTTTCATCAAAAATGCATTCGCAGACGCAATCAAACCCTCACTAAATCCCCAACACCCCACGAATCTACAAACCTGAATGAATTTATGAGAAAGTTTCTTCAGCTACAAAAAAGGTATTTTTTAATTCTAAACAATCTAACCAAGTCAGACGATTTCAATTACTAAATTATACTATCATTAAACAGTTCATCAAATTCAATTTAAATCGATTATATTAGTATGGAACTCATTATATTGTTGCTGAACTTGTAGTTTGCTTCACAAATGTGGTTCTTGATGAATTATGTATATTTTCGGACATAAATAAAATCTTTCATCGATCAATCGACTCCAAACTTCAAAATGCCTCCCAAAACTTCCCGATAAAAAAAAATCTTCTCCACCTGCTACAAATTTCACAAACACCAATGAACCGTCACGAGACATCGACTTCTATTTTCATCATCAAAAATCCACCCACAGTCACAACCGACCCCCCGTGAATCCCCAAACACGCCAGCCCTCCAAATAATCCCCCCACAATCAAGCAATACCTCTGTTCATTATTAAACTGTAATTAAAATTTTTCAATCAATCAATCAATCTACTCCAAACTTCAAAATCTCTTCGAAACTCCAAATTTCCCTATAAAAACAATTCTTCCCCACCTGCTACAAATTACACAAACACCAATGAACCGTCACGAGACATCGACTTCTGTTTTCATCATCAAAAATCCACCCACAGCCACAACCGACCCCCCTGAACCCCCACACCCCCCGTGAATCGCCAACAGCCGATGACAAATAACTCACCGAAACCCCCCAGGCCTTCAAATAATCCACCTAGTATCAAAAAATACCCCTGTCAATTATTAAACTTTAATCACTATCTTTTAATGAATCCACTCTAACCACTTCAAAATCCCTCCTACAACTCCAAATTTTCCTATAAAAAAAATTCCTCCCCACCTGCTACAAATTACACAAACACCAATGAACCATCACGAGACATTGACTTGTTTTCATCATCAAAAATCCACCCACCGTCACAACAGACCCCCCGTGAATTCCCAAAGACGCCAGCCCTCCAAATAACCCACCCACAATCAAGCAATACCTCTGTTCATTATTAAACTCTAATTAAAATCTTTCAATCAATCAATCAACTCCAAAACTCCAAATTTCCCTATAAAAAAAGTTCTTCTCCACCTGCTACAAATTGCACAAACACCAATGAACCGTCACGAGACATCGACTTCTGTTTTCATCATGAAAAATCCACCCACAGCCACAACCGACCCCCCTGAACCCCCACACCCCCCGTGAATCGCCAACAGCCGATGACAAATAACTCACCGAAACCCCCCAGGCCTCCAAATAATCGTCCAACCATCAAGCAACACCCCTGTCACGTTGCACTCCACACGGAGCACATCCAGGAATGAAAACCCCTGGACATGTCGCCTATATGCTCAGTCCCCTCAAACGAATCATAAAATGGATTTACCTAATTGTCCGAAGGGCGTACGATCGCAATGTCTCTGGGACCTATGGGCGATAAGCCCGTTGAACTAACGACGACACAATTATCTCCTCGCGTTATCATTTGTCGAAACTTTTACGATCACTTACAAATCAGCATGCCACCATTTTACCATACGTCACTTCAAGTCAAAACCCAACGAGTCAAAAGCGTATTCTTCGGGATTGCTGCAATTGTGGGCGAGCATTGAGGAGTGTGAAGTGCTTTACAAGCAGTTTGGACAACAGAATGAAGTTAGAATCGTCTCTGGCGTCTGAGAGTTGGTGGCAGTGGCCATTTTGCTCGGGTTACGGAGGCAACTTCAGAGTTTTTCGTGTCCACATGGGATTTTGGAGGTTTTCACTTGTTTCTTCTGTCATTTTTAGTTGTTTTTTGTTGGAGTGAGGATGAATTTTGAGAGGAGAGTTGAACATGTCATTGTTGACACCAGTGCTTTCATCAAAAATGTCCCTCTCCAGGTGATTATACTCATTTGTTTGGATGTAAATGGGGGGTTTTGGGGTGGAGGTTAGAGAAAGGATTTTTTATCCTGTTTTTTTAATCATTTTCCTGGGTTTTTATTGAGAAAAACGATGTTTATTCGAGGATTATTTATGAATTCTGAAAAGTGACTTTAGTTTTGACATTCTGGAGCTAAATGGGCGGGATTTTTCCGCTGGGGATTTCATCTGTCGTGCTGATGAGTTTACTACTTCACTTTTTATGTCAAAAAATGAGAAAAAATGGGGCTTTAATCTTTATGTCGATCAGAAGGAGGCCTCACAAACATCGCTAAGAGAGCTTTTTTGAAAAATTTTCATTTTTTGAGTTTTTGGAATTTTCTTCTCAAAATTGGCTGACGTCAAAAATTTGAAAAATTAGTAATATCTAACTACGTCATAAATCATTGAAGGATGCATTTTTCAATATTTTTCGAATCATTATTCAGGATATAATAAGAAAAAATCTGGGAAAATTCATACCTGTAGCAATCTCAAGAAAAAATTGCAAAAACCCGAAAAATGAAGATTTTTAAAGTTTTATTTATGCATAGTTTTATTTATGCCAAAGTGGTCTCTTTTCATGCGGACGTCCATCGCATGAAAAGAGACCACTTTGGCACTATTGGAGTTATGTATATTCCCATAATCTTGATCTGATTCTGAACATTTAGAGCCCAGAATGAACTTGATAGCGTAAAGAGTGACGACGCTACAGAAGATCGAAAAAATAATTTAACATGGTTTTAAATGGGAGTTGGCAAGAGAAAAACGTGAATATCTCGGAAACTAGAATCGACAAAGTGGTCCCTTTTCATGCGGACGGCCACATATATTCTGTATCTGTCAAGCCAAATTCAAGTGAAGTCAATCCATTGTGACTTGCGTCGTGAGGAAACTTGAAGATTCCATCAGTGAAAAAATCAAAACTGCATTTCTTCTCATTTTTTTTACGTAAAGGATATCCAAGTACTTCGGCTATTTTTTCTCCGGTGAAATGCTTTTTTTTATACTCTTGTAGTCAAACATCAGAGCTTTTATTTAAGCCCCAATTGGCCCTGAGTACGGGCATATGACAATGATTGACGGTGTGAGCGAAATTCATGGAAATCAATTTTTATAGGAAGTTGGAGAGAACATTATCACTGAACAGAGTGTTATCAATGAAATCAAGAGTAAAAGACAGCTGAGGAGACTCGTAGTGCTGCCTTATGATTTGGTGATCAAGGATGTCTTCCCTGAGAATATCCAATTCGGTGAGAATTTCTAACAGAACAATTTTATTTCAGCAGCAAAGTGGTAGAACGATTCAAGTCGACCTAGCTCTTAGCTGAGTTCTCGAGGAATATCTCGAAATCTAGGGGAGGTACCGAAATTTTCGTGAAGACCTTTGTTGTACCCCTCAATTTGCTCTACAAAAAAGGTTATAACATAAATTTTGCTACCTGCCTTGGATTTCAAGATATTTATTGAAAACGGGACAATAGTCAAAATCGACTTGTTTTACCACTCCAGTGCTAATTTGCAAAAGAATATCGCGAGTTCTTTTTTGTAACTGACGAAAATTTTCTGCAAATCATGTCTTGAGATTTTCTCTCGACCCCTTTTATCATTGAGATAATCTCATATTTATTCAATTTATTCATTCTATTTTCTTTTTTTTTCATTCATTTATCCAATCATACCATATCTTCATTTAATTTGTTTCTCCCGCTATCTTTCGATAATAATCTTCTGAGGAAAATTTCAAGAGATCTTATTTGCAGAATTTCCTCCTCAAATTCCTCATTACGAAGATAATCCCACATTTAATTACACAAATGTAATTATTCTACAGTTTGATGAAACTTGTATTTAATTATTTTAGTCAGAGCTATTTCATGTCTTTTGCGCTGGACTAATTCTAATGCTCAATTTCCTCATTACAGTCACGGAATTTGCGAAGAAGACTGGAGACTACACGAGTCTCTCTGCCACAGACATCAAAGTGATAGCACTGACTTACCAATTAGAAAAGGAGAAAGTGGGTACAGATCATCTTAAAGAGTCTCCTGCAATAGTCAAGACCCTGCCAGCGACCAGAGCTGAACCCCTAGCCCACCCCAAGAGTATCATTGGTTTCTATGTCCCTGGGGATGATGAAAACGAAGGGGAAGACTCCGAAGATGATGGAGAAGGTGATGAAACTCTCACGAATCCAGAGGTTGTCAAAAATCTACAGAACAGCGAGGGAAAACCAGAACCTGTGGACAATACACAGCAAGAGGAGAGTGAAATCCTCGAAGGGAGGACGTCACAGTCACCTGACAGTGATGTGGATGGGACAGATGAGGAATCCGAGGGCTACCTCACAGCTCAGTCAGACCAAGACTCACAGACAGAAAAAACCGACCTCATTTCCAAGTTTGAACGTCTAAATTGTAATGCTGACGAGTTTGAACTCGAAACTGGTGCGGAGAATGCTGACGAGATACTCGCACCTGTCGGGAAAGAGTCCAGTGAGGAAGAGGAGGAGGAGAGCACAGAGAGCGAAGAGGATGATGACGAGGGCTGGATCACACCTAGTACGTAGTCAATTGATTTTTTCCTTTCGAATGGAAGTTTTGCAATCGTTCAAATTAAGTTTTGTTTTTTATTTGGAATCGATGGAATTAAAACTTTTTTTCCCTCAAATGTAGGTATTGTTGAGCCCTAGCAATCGCCATTAATTAAAGTTTAATTCGTTTATTAATTTTTTAAAGTTTTTAAATTTTTCGAAAAAAAAATTTTTCACCCGAACTTAAAAAATTTTCTGAATTGATTGAATGGTGGTTTAGAAAACTTGTTTCGATGTCCCTTTGGCCGAGTTCGAAGATAAAGGCGATAGCAATAATCGTTATTTTGATTTATTTCAAAATTTGCCAAAATTCTGTATTTTTTGAAAATCAGAATTCCGGGGATATCTTTGGATATCTTAAAATGTTCGTTTTAATGCCATTAAGTCGAAGTTAAAAGATGATTACGATAGCTATATTGATTGATTTGATTTTTATGATGATGGTTGAAAATTTTGGATTTTTCATGAAGTCCCCTGACAATGAGCTTTCTGGCGATTTCCTCAAATGTGGTGTTTCAAATTCATTCAGTTATGTATAAAGAACATTTTTCCATTAACATTTTTTCGAAGGGCTGAGGGGAGAGTCTATAGAACTGTAAAAAAGACAATTGGTTGTATAGAACAAAGCGATAATAAGAATAATTATGATGATAACATTCAACTAAGTTGAAAATCTGCAAAATTAGTTGAAAAGAAATCCTATTCAATTCAATAAAATGAAATAAACAATGAATTATACATAATAGAAGCAAATGATGTGCAAAATAACCATTCGGAAGCATTCGCTAATTTATTAGCAAAAATAAATGTACTATATTCAATACAAGAGCAATTTCCCACTGTTGCTTTTATTTTGAAGTCCATTTGGATGGAAATGGATGCCAATTAATTTTTGTATGTCAATAATTTTGATATTCATTTCTCAGGCAATGTGGCACAAGCTAAAAAAGAAATGGAGTCAGACATAATCTCGGACAAACCAGCCAAAGTCGCGTGCATGACGACTGATTTTGCCATGCAGAATGTCCTCATGCAAATCGGTCTCAATGTTGCTGCCTTGGATGGTCGGGTCATCAGACAAATGAGGACGTTCATTTTCCGGTGTTACGCTTGCTTCAAGACCACCAGTATCATGACCAAAGTATTCTGCCCCAATTGTGGACTCAAGACACTCAAGAAAGTCGCTGTTTCGTTGGATGATCAGGGAAATGAGAAGATTCATATCAATTTTAGAAAACCTCTTTCTGCTAGAGGGAAAAGGGTAATCTGTAACTTGAATTAAACTTTCAGTACACAATTTTCTTCAATCACTGGAAAAAAGCATCAGAAAAATTATTTTCATTCTTTAACATCAATTCTTGTATAATAGTCAATTTTTAATTGACTCAATTTGCATTTGACAATTTTTTGAAATTGATTTTCTTGGTGAACACTCATTTTCAATTTTTTTTTCAGTGCATTTCTCTCGTAAAAAAAGAATGTCCCAACATTTTCATCAGTAACTTGATTCATTGAAGTTATTCCTCGAATTTTTAAGAATCAATTTCCCTCTTTAAAATGGTATTTTAAGGATTTTCTCATATTTTAGTTCTCCCTGCCAACTCCAAAAGGAGGAAAACACGCCAACAACCCAATCCTCTGCGAAGATCAGCCAGTCCCTGATCAGAGGCCCTCGAGGCTCGCTCGAATGAAGAATGACCCCCTCAACGACGACTACATCGCTGGCTACTCACCTTTCATAATGAGAGACGTCAATTCCAAATCAGCAATGTTAGGAATCCGAGCTGGACACTCGAACTTCAAATACTGGATGAAGAAGAATCCTAATGAGTCTAGGAAAAAACGAAAATGAACTCTTCATAATTTTTATAAATTCTAAATAAAATTTATGCAATAAAGAATGAAAAAAATCAAAGAAAGCGGGATGTTTCCTTTCTACTCAAAAATATTTCTTATTTAGTTGGAGTTTAATCAGAGTTTAAGCCAGGTTCTGTCAGTTAACAATTTTTGAGCGGCAGTTAAAATATCGATTTTGGGAAAAATATCATTTTTTTTAAATTTGTATGAAAAATTGAATTTTAATTGGTGTCAATGAATAGAGCTCATTCAAGTCTATATTCATGAAAAAATTCATGGAATTTGGTTGATCCATATAAGACAATTTCCAAAATTAATTATTAAAGTCCACAAATGGTCGATAAATGATAAATTTTTTAATGAAAAAAAAAAGAAAAATTGGGAGAAATCAATCGGAAGAACGGAAAATTTGTAAAATTATAAAATGTAATAAAATAGTTGGGAATGGATATATTTGGTGGATGCTTAGGGAAACGTAAGAGACTTGGGAAACTAATTCTAAGGAAATATAGGTATACAACAAGCCATATAAAAAGCCTCAACAAAATTAAATTTTTGAAAGTACAAAACCATAACAATAATTGGCGAAAGTCCATATTTAGTCACCCTAACACAAAAAATTTAGAAACTTAAGTTTGAGTGATTGCAAAACTTCCATTCGAAAGCAAAACAAAAAAAATGCTCCGGGTGAGGATCGAACTCACGACCTTAAGATTATGAGACTTACGCGCTGCCTAACTGCGCCACCGAAGCTTATGGACACAAGAAACCCAGGCGCCACAAGAGTCGCACGTCGAAAAGCCCCAACCACGTGTTCAATCTATAGTCTAACGGACATTGGCCTCTTCTCGGGGACGTTCGGTGACTTGAGTGGTCGGTAGTGGGGGTGCCGCATCCCAATGCAGAGGAGGAAGAGTGGGGGGAAAGCACCGAAGATGAACGAAGTTCTGAAAAATGTAGCGAAGTAGTAAAACGCTGTGACAATTCTACGATTTTTTGTAGTTGTCCATTTATCTCAAGATCAAGGGGTTCCAGGAGAAAACATCAAAGGACTTTTTTCTAGCTGATGAAATTTCCAATGAAAGTTGTCTTGTGATGTTTTTCTCTAGGACAACTTATGACTGAGATAAATGGGTAGTAACATGAGCTTAGATTTTGAGAATGGGAAATTGTCAGATGTATAATAAATTATTTGTCTCGCTAATGAGGATTTAATGGGAAATAACAGGGAACTACTTTTTAGGAAATTTCAGTAGGCAAAAAGTAGTTTTGTGACATTTTTTCTTCGGAACTTATTAATTCCCACGATAATTCGATATTTAGGGACGTTTAACATCGGCTCTTTCTGCATAAAAAACTAATCATCGACTTGTAAAAGCCAAATCTTTCTCCCAATTCATCTCGTTAACGACTAATTCTAACCGAAAACACCAAAGGACTTTTTTGTAGAAAATTTCATGAGCTGCAGAAAAGGTTTTTTTACATTTTCTCCTCAACCCACCCCTCACCATGATAATTCGACATTCAGAGACGTGTAAAATCGATTCCTGCCTAAAACCAATAAACTTCGTAAAAGTCAAACCTTTCGCCTAATTTATCTCATTAACGAGTAATTCTAACCGAAAACACCACAGGACTTTTTTGTAGAAAATATCATCAGCTGCAGAAAAGTTTTTTTGTCATTTTCTCCTAAACCCACCCCTCACCAAGATAATTCAACATTCAGAGACGTGTAAAATCGATTCCTGCCTAAAACAAATAAACTTCGTAAAAGTCAAACCTTTCGCCTAATTTATCTCATTAACGACTAATTCTAACCGAAAACACCACAGGACTTTTTTGTAGAAAATTTCATCAGCTGCAGAAAAGTTTTTTTGTCATTTTCTCCTGAACCCACCCCTCACCAAGATAATTCGACATTAAGAGACGTGTAAAATCGATTCCTGCCTAAAACAAATAAGCTTCGTAAAAGTCAAACCTTTCGCCTAATTTATCTCATTAACGAGTAATTCTAACCGAAAACACCACAGGACTTTTTTGTAGAAAATTTCATCAGCTGCAGAAAAGTTTTTTTGTCATTTTCTCCTGAACCCACCCCTCACCAAGATAATTCAACATTCAGAGACGTGTAAAATCGATTCCTGCCTAAAACAAATAAACTTCGTAAAAGTCAAACTTTTCTCCTAATTTATTTCATTAACGACTAATTCTAACCGAAAACACCAAACGACTTTATTGTAGAAAATTTCCTCAGCTGCAGGAAAGGTTCTTTGTCATTTTCTCCTAAAACGACTCGTAACCAAGATAATTCCAAATTATGCAGACACGCAAAACCGACTCGTTCTGCTTCATTGTTGCCACTGAATCGTCAGTCTAACTATACATCTCCACTCTCCACAGCTCCATACTTCGCACGTCCGCACCAACACAGTTCCCGAGTATTCCCCAACGACAGACGCTAACCCTCGCACCTCCAAAACAAACGTCGCAGTTTTATTTCATTACATTAGTCCCTCCAATGCACCAATGTTGTGTCCAAAAGTGTGGGACTTGAAGGCCCCCCAGCATCACAATGAAATAGCACGTTGGAGCAAACCGGAAGTGCCCCTGACAATTAGTAATCATTACTACAATCACTCGGTAAGTCATTCGTGTCCACAGTCAGAAGTCATTACATTTTAAGTAGTCAATTCAGTTTCTCTCGTCTCTTTGTCTTCCATTCTTTCAAACGTTTCTGTTACTGCGACTCTAGATATTTCGATTTTTACGTAATCCCTCAATTTCGCTTTATTTGTGGTTTTGGATTGCTGCCAGGTGTCTGTTGTTGCTCCTCGCAAGAGACAACTTCCCGTGGATATTGTTGACTGTGTCCTAGAGGACAGTGACTACTACAAAGTCGAGGGACTGCCGGCCTCTCAAATCGTTGATAAGGAGTTCGTCGAGGCTTTTGTTAAGAAAGGTAAATTGGTCGCATATTTTTTATCATTATTCATTTTTTTTATACGGGTGTTTTCGCCAATTATTGGTATGGTTTTGCAGGGGAAGTTGGCGTAAAACGGACCCTTGACTTTTTTTAAAATGTTAATGAGGGGTCGAAATGTTGATAAAATTTAATAATTTTTTTTCAGTTACAAAGAACAATTCTTTCCCTTTGTGACGAGCCTAAACTGAGCTCAGTTGGTCAATTTGTTTCTGAGTTATGAATAATTTTAAAAAAAGTCTAAAGTGTCCATTTTCCCCCACCCTCCCCTACTTTAAAAAATTTAGTTTTGTTGGGGCTTCTCATATGGCTGTCTTGCCATTCAAAAGGCATAATTTTTTTTTTCATTTTCCACTGAGAAAAAATCCAGTGTAACGTTTTTTGAAGGCTCTATTCAGCTAATTCAGTATTGTTAGGTTTTTTACTGTTGTATTGTAAATTTTGGTCATTTTATTATATGTCAAAAGTTATTTATATTCAAAATTATGTATATAAATTTTTAACATAAATAACTTATGTATGGAAATTTTCAATATAAATTGTCTTTAACATATGAAAAGGAAATTAAAAAAAAATAAAAATTGAAACGGAATACTTCAGAAAAAGTTACACTGGATATACAAAGAAAACAAACACAACTAGGGGAGGATGGGGTAAAATGGACTTTTTAAAAATTACTCATAACTCAGAAACAAATTTATCAATTGAGGTCAGTTTAGGCTCATTACAAAGAGAAAGAAATGCTCTTTGCATTGAAAAAAAATATTGAATTTCATCAACATTTCAAGCAGTCATTAACATTTAAAAAAAAGTCAAAAGTATCCATTTTAGCTGTACCGACGTATTTTTTTTCCAATGTATTCTTTCCAATCCGGAATTAAAGTTGAAGGTCTCTTCACGTTTTCTAATAAATCTAATCCTTATAGAGATAGTAGCGTATTGCACATAATGAAAAAGAAAAATAATATGACCAGGAGGGTAATTACGCGTTATTTTCGAGGAATGTCAGGAGACATTGAATGTCAGACATTAAAATCAAATTGAGCCGTTTGACTGCCATTCATTTCCTAAAATTCATTTGACTCGGGGGGCTGTACCACTTGGGTCTCCTTGAACACTAGAATTGGACAGTTTCCATCGTTTTATTATACACTTGTGTTATTTTTAGGGGAATTAACTCTCTTGTCGATAAATACGAGAATTGATCTCGAAAATTGCATCTGCGTTACCCCGAAAGGTCAACTTGTGCTCTCTCTGAAGGTTGAGGACTACCAGAGACTTGGAATCGAGGGAAAACAGTCCTACTTCGATAGATCCAGGAGTTCTCGTTTTGGTGAGTCTTCTGAATATTTTTTTTCTTTTTGAATTGAGGAAAAAGGTCGTATGAATCATTCCAATGCCCTTCTGATGAAAACCTCGATTGTTTCTCAAATGAGCTGTTTTAGGAGGAAATGTCTGTTGACATCTGTCTTCGGAACCTTTTGTGATTGAAATAATTCCACATTTTAAAAGAAAAAAAGCTAATCGTGTCAGAACACCTCAACCCCTGTCCTGCCCTGCCCCAGAAAATTTAAGAGTTTGGTACAGATTGTCGAGACAATAAAATTAACGAGGAATTATGTTATTTTCATGGACATAAATTTACATTAACTCCATTAAAAAGACGTTACGTTAATTTAATTAACGCCAATGAACAATAACCTCCTCAATGAGATTATTTCACTGACAAGAACTTGTAAAAAACAAAAAAAATTTCCTTGGCTTCACAGACAATTAATGAAGATCTCTTGGTATTTTTCTCTAGAACTTCGTGATCCAGTTATTCCACATTTACGAATACAAATTATATTGCCAGAAAATTACATTGACTCCATTAAGAAAACATCAAGTTAATTGAATTAATGCGAATGTAAATCAACCGCCTTAATGACATTATTAAAAAACTTAGAAGTTTCTCATTTTTGCCTTGACTTCACAAACAATTAATGAAGATCATGTTGGAACTAAAAAAGATTGCCACAACAGTGTCTCTAGATATTTCCTTTTTTGATAAAAAAAAGAAATGTCTTGATATTTTCCTCTATAACTTTTCGTGATCGATATAATTCCACATTTACAAAACCAAAAAATGAACTCGTTTGTTAGAACAGCCAATCCTATCCCAAAAAATTTTAGGTTTTTGTTTTGTACAAACTATCGAGATAATTAACATCATCAATAAAATAATTTCATTAACAGGAAATTAGATTGACTCCATTAACACAACATTAAGTTAATTGAATTAGCGCGAATGTAGATCAACCTCCTTAATGATATTATTCCACCGACAAGAATATGTAAAAATCAAATCAGTTTTCCTCAATTTTGTCTTGACTTTACAAACAATTAATGATGATCATGTTGGGGCTAAAAAAGATTCCTAAAACCTTTTGGGATCGAAATAATTGCATATTTACAAAAACGAAAGAAATCGTACAGTCAAGGCCACCGCAAAAAAATTGAAGGAAACCACCGAGATAATTTACATCATCTACGACACCATTAAGAAGACATTACATTAATTAAGTTGATGTACATCAGCCTCTTTAACGAGATTTATACATTAAACATTAAAGAAGGTGATTTATATAGCGCTCCATATCTTTGTGGCGTCGTAGGAAATGATTGAATGGGATTTGGATGAGGTAGGAGGCGAACCGGGATAAATAAATGTAGTTTTGGAGCTGAAAAAACTCTTTCAACAATATCTATAGACGTTCTGTTCTCACAGGTCAATAACTTCCCATTTACAAAACAAAAACAACTCTTTTGATGACACAAAATCGAACGAAAATACCCAGCCCAATCCAAGAACGTAAAAACCCCATTTTAAGGCCCGAGTGGATTATCTTTCGAACGGGATCTTGGTTGTTTTTTTTTATTTTGATAATCTGAAATGATCTCCAATTGCTATTCAGGTTTACATAGCCCGCGAGTCTCTAAAAACTATGATTGTACAATCAAAAAAACGTTGAAAAATAGCTGAACATTTTCAAAGAGCGTTTTTGAATAATATTGGGAAATAAACTCAATGGAGAGGAAATTGCAAATTAATAATTTGATGTATCTGATGGCTGTCAGGTCGTCATTTGTCACAGTAGTCAATGGCTGTCAGATCATTGGTTACCATGATAAATTATCTATTCCCTACTTCTTCTCTATTGAACTTATTTCCTAATCTTTATTAAAAACGCTCTTTGAAAATGTTCACTTTTTTCTACTTTTTTGATTGTACAATCATAATTTTCAGGGACTCCTGCGTGATGTGAAATCCAATGGAAATTGTGATATATTTTACATTATGAAGATGGAAAAACAATCGAGATAACGTTCGAAAGATAATCCATCCAGGCCTTAAAGTACTTTCCAACCATTCTAATGGTTCATACGACTTTTTCCAGCCCCCCCTCTCTAAAAATGCCCCGGAAGCATCAAGTGCCTGCGCTGCAGGAGCTTGCACTGTGCTCCATCGGCGAATACGTAACAGCTTTCGGCAAATCAATAGTCACCCCAATCTGCAAGCAATCATGCACAGACCCCCGAGGAGGTTCCAAACGGCTCCAAAGCCTCCTAAACTCGATGAAGCACCGCCTAAGCTCGAGCATCCCCTGGCACTTGTACAACCCAATGGCCTTGAAATCCCTAAACGCCATAAAGTCCCTGATAAACGAGCGTAGAAACTCTTACAACGACTTTCAACCGATGAACGTCTTCCTCACGGAGGTGAACGTCCTGGTGAACCTTATCGAGGTGCTTTTGCACCACAATCTGCGGTCGATGGAATTCGCGGAGTGGCCGAAAATAATGCGCCATGTTCTCTACAACAATCTACACAATATGTCTGGGCTTGAGGTCCTGGACCTCGGCTCGGGCTCCGCGGGCTGGCGAACGTCGGAGATTGAGAAACTCATCATCAACGGGGTCTCGCACATGCCGAATCTCCTCTCCTTCACCCTGTGCTCAGACTGCACCGACAACATCATCCTCGTGGTCGGAGAAACCTGCAAGAAGCTCAGAACACTAGACGTGATCGCTTCCAGGTCAGTCACGGACAGGAGCATTCCCTCAATCCTCAATTGCCATTACTTGAGGGAGGTCAAGCTGTTCAGAACTTCAGTCTCCATCAGTGGCTTCGCCGATCTCTTGATCGGTCTGCCTTGGCTGGAGAACATCGGACGTTGTGACGACATCGGAGAAGTCTTCGAGTCGATCTCGCTCAAGGAAATGACTCAGAACGACTCGGAGAAGAATTTGGCGCTCAAAGTGTTGGAAACTAGAAATGTCACTATCGAGGATCTGTTCCTGTTCATCGACATGTGCCCCTTCATCACTAGTATCTCGATCATGTGCGACGAGAGGACTGATCTCAGGATTTTGTCTGCTTTGGAGCACCTGCAGGAGCTGAAGCTGTTGTCTTGCGACTTTTACGCGGATAAGGTGAACGATCTTTTGGAGCTTACGAATTCGAGGATCAAGAGTCTGCACCTGGAGCATGTGGAGGAGATTGACAGGAGTGCTCTGGTATTCATTAGTCAGTACTGCCCTGGGATAAGGAGTCTGACGTTTTACAATTGCGATTTCTCCGAGGGATTGTCCACGCAGTCCAGGACGCTGAAGATCGAGCCGTTCAAGTTCTTGGAGAGGCTCAAGTGTGTGGCGGATTGCGCGAGTTGTCATCTGGAGTTTTTGTTGAGCAGTTGTCAGGGGATCAAGTTCATTCAACTGGGGTCTTCCACGGGGGTTGGGGATGTGACGATGCAGAAGGTGTTTGCGGTTAATAAGATGAGGGAACTGGAGGAGCTGAAGATTCTTTATGGTGGGGATCTGTCGATGAGGACTGTCAGACTGATTATGGAGAATTGTGAGAGGTTGAGGAGGCTGAGTGAATTGGAGGGGTGGCATGGGGTGACTCAGGGGGAGCTGGAGAGTTTCAGGGAGGAACTGAGGGTCAATAATGTGGATTTGGACACTAGTCCTACTTTATCGCTTGCTTGAAGTTCTTTTCATGTTGAGATAAGGAGTTGGGGGAGCGGGGAGGTGGGAGCCGACAGGATGAGGAAATTTTGAAAAGAATTGGGTGCGTGGGGAAATATGTGAGGGAAGTTTTGGGGAGATTGACTTAAGATAATCAAATCTGAGTTCAGGAGTGGAGTGGGCTAATTACAAATTATCTGAAAAAATTGGTATGTTAAGGATATCCAAGTATTTTTTACAGTTTGGTACAGACCACATATGGATTCACCCATTTTCAATCATGAAATTTATCAATTAAATTGCGTGAAAGAAAATTGAAAAAAATCATGAATATTTAATGCCATTCAAATTATATGTTGCACATAATTTTTATTTTTTTAAAACATTCGTTGTTTAAAAAATAAATAATTGAAATAGTTCCAAATTTCGGAAAACTTTTTTTTTAGTCGTGAAATCGATTTCTGGTAAAATTTTGAATATGAATAAATTTGTTACGATTCTGAACAAATGATTTTTATGGTGAAAAATTAATTGTTTATGCAACAGAATTTTTGGACAGAATAACTATTTTTTTAAACATTAGTTGTTTATAAATAAATCATTGAAGTTGTTTAAACTTTCGGAAACCTTATTTTTTTAGGCATGAAATCGATTTCTGGTGAAATTTTGAATATGAATATATTTGTTACGATTCCGAACAAATGATGTTTATGGTGGAAAATTGATCGTTTTAAAATTATTTATAGAAATGCTTGTAATTTTAAAAAATTGCCATTTTTTAATTATTTTATCAGTCTTCCTCCAAAAGTAAACTTTCCAATTTTTTTCTTAGATTTTGAAAATGTTTTCTAACGGTTCAATATCGAGATTCAAATTCCGATCTGCAAAGTTTAAATAAGAAAATCATTGTAAAATGTTCGGAAACTTGAGCGCAAATGGGGCTAAAATGAAAGCTAATATCATAAAAATAGCAAAAGTACTTGGATATTCTTAATCCTGAATATCGAGGGAATCAATGAGTTTAGAGGAAATAACTAAACCTCGCAGTTCCAGAGATATGAGAAAAATAGAAAATTTCTTGAAATGTCTTAACAACGTCATAATTTTTTTTACTCATTTCGCCACTTCACAACTGAATGGGCAATTATTAATAGCTAAAAATATTTATTATGATGATAAGGATTGTAAGCCACTGTTGCATACCCTTAAATTTGTGATAATTTCATCGTAACGAACATTACGATTTCTTTGTGACGTGGATGTCAGCTGTACTGAGATGCCACTGAATATTGTTTTCCATTAATGTTAGTGATAACGAATGCTGGTACTAATTTAAATATTTATACCGTATTTTGTACACTAGTCTTCGAGGAATTTGTACATGTGGACTGTGATGACGCTTCCAATTTTGTTATTTTTACTTTATTTTGTATATAAATGTTTTTTGATGATTGGAGTTGAGTCGTATCTTTCATTATTTTTTACTTTCTGTTCCCACGAATTTTCTTTGGCTGTACTGTACTGTTTATACAGTCGTGCAAGTGGATTTGAGGGAGGAGACTTTTACACCGGGGAAGAAGAATTACGAGAGAGTGCGGAAATGTCTGGAGGAGAACCTGGAGGGGGTGTTTGATGTCATCTTCATTTGGGAACCACCAGGTGAAACTTTTTAAATCTTTTTTGGTGAAATTGAATGAAAAATGTGCAAAAACTGAAAGGAGGAAATTTATGAAAATTTGTATAAAATTGTAGAAATTATCAGAATAACAATATTAATTTGTGGATTCATACTGTTGCAAAGAAAAAAACGTGTGTCCATCGTCAGCTGCAGCCTGGTTCCACCAGAAAGGCTACAAAGTTTCGTTGTGTCGTCAGAGGCATTCAGAGAGATTGGAGCATAATTGCAGGATACCATCAGTGGGCCCTGATTGCGATGATGAGAGATTTCTCGAGTGGCTGGGAATCTTCAGTATTGGCGGAGACGTGTGAGTAATTGTTTTTCACTTGAATAAATTCAGCCACCTTCCCTAGAGGGTGTGATGGGTTGAAGCTATTTAATTTTTCACGGAGTTTTTTTTTCCTTTAAGCCGCCACGAGTGTATATATATATAGATATACAAAAGCGGGTAAAACTTTGAGCCATTCCCAGGGGCTAATTAATGGAATAAATGAGATGAAACTTACGTTCAAAAATTTGTTTTTCTTGTCGGCCCCGTGTGAAATCGAATCGGGCACTCCCCGATGTCAGGAATTGTGAGGGAAATAATTTTTTATTTTGGGCAATTTGACAGTTTTCGATAGCCATATTGTGTGACACATGCAGACAACTTCCGAGATCACGGTGGTCGATAAACCCATGGAGACTGATTTTATGGACTGCTGTGACATTCATTCAAAGAGAAAATTACTTAAGATCCTAACAAAGTAAACTGATAATTTAATCTCCATGGTCACATATTGGTATTCTCTCTGTTGTTATAGAATTAATGAAGATCCAGAGAATTATGTGAATAGTTACATACCTCCATGTCCCAACGCTCCGAAGGGTGATCTGTTGTACGCAGAATGGACGGGATTTTTCAGCAGAAAGAGGCTGGAGAAAATTTACAAAAAATTAGAAAATTACGTGGATCACACACCCTGGCTGAGCCTCCACGTCCAAGGATTCGCCGACAGTCCAGTCAGCTGGGGCCTGAAAGAGCATTCATTCCACACAGACGGCGACAATAGCTACACGATTGTCTTCCACGAGAATGGAGGAAAATTAATCAGCAAGAGTCTAAGTTCTAATAATAAACCCCGGAATATTCAATAAACTTGTTTTTTTTGTACTGAACATCAATTGACTTGTTTCTACCATGAAAAATAATTGAGTTGATGCGTGTTTTTGAAACAGTTGATGAGTTTAATCAAATTATTTTTAAGTACTTGACTATAATACACGTTGATAAATGCAGGAGATCAGTGATTTTTTAATAAATAATTTACATAAATTACGTAATATCGAAACGACAATAGCAGACTTGATCTAAAATTCATTTAATACTTAGCATGTATGGAAATTTAATAGAAAAATCTAGTTTTCTTTGGAAAATTCAATTGAATTTCTATTGGAAAATTCTATTTGTTTTCTAATTCTGTGAAAAATTATGCACCTTTACCGTGTGTTTGTCAATAGATATTGTCTACAGAAAAAGAGTCTACAGAAGAGTATAAGAATTCTCTGCAATGAGTTTTATATTTTTTTTCTTGGATTTTATAATGAGATACGAGACAAAATGCAGTGAAAAAAATAAGAAAATTGAATCTTAAGAATTTCTATAGAAAAATGAAAATTAATTCGCATTTTTCTATAAAAATGACACGGTTAAGATTCATAAGCTCTAACAGAAATAGCACAAAAAACTGATAAAATTATTCAATAGAATAATTCTATTGGTTTTATTTAAGTCAATAGATCTTTTATGATAATTCTATTGAATTTCTTAGAGAATATGCTAGGTTTTTCTATTAAATTTTTTCCTACGTGAATTAATATGCATTTAGGCCTGATTGAACAATTCATTTGAATCAAATAAATTTCCGATAATATCAACAATTATTCACTATTGAATTATCATTTTAATGAATTATTTTAACGTTTTTCCTTTCTCAGAAAATGTTCTGTAAAAAGACCGTCGAGATTAAATTTTGAACAATCAATAATTATTGATTTTATGTTCGAATGTCTCATTAAATTCAATTAAATTATTCTCCAGGTAAATACTTCCTTAAATAATACTTTGACTAGTAACATGAATGTGAGAGTTGATCTTACAAAGCACTGACATAAAAATACGAGACTGTGAATCATCTGACAACGTAAAGGCACTATCTTTAAAAAAAACATTCAGAGATCAAAGGAAAAAATCTAAATTTCTACAAATTGTGCATGCAACTAGGCTGTCTCTCTCCACAGCTCGATTGAAGCTTCCTCGCGAAACGTAAGCATAGTGCTTTTTCTCAGTCGAAAAGATTTGTGGGTATTAAGCACATTTTTTATTCATATTAGGACGTGGGAGTTGTCAGACTCTGAGAATTTCACTTTTGGGTTGTGGTAGAGGTCCTCAATACCTGAACCAACTGACATTCGAGACTTGGAGCGAGCCATCAGGTCTGTTATGTCGTCGAAGTCTCGACTGTATCTGAAAAGAAAATTGTAAAAATGAAATTTATGCAGTGAATAAATCTTTTAAAAGTCATTAATATTAAATTATTGTATAATTAGATTAAACTAAATTAAATTAGTGAAAAAGAAATGGGAAAAAAAGTTAATGTAAAAATCAGGTGCAGATTATTTTGAAAATATCTTGAGAACCAGTTCATTTAGACGAAAATGTCAATAAACATTTTTTATGCAGAATTTAATATTCTACAAAAACGGTCTTCTGACAATTTCCTCTAAACCCAACGTATTTCGAGATATTCGCGAAATAGTAAAAATGATTTTTTTGTTTTTCATATAAAAATGAAAATACATTGGTTTTCGTGTTATTACCGACTCGCAGGACGACTGGAATTATCTGAAGAGTCTAACCCCCCTCTGATGACTGAGTCCCCATCATCAGTAATGAAGGAAGTGGAATTCCCCGAGGGGAACAGCATCGTGTGCTTGAGAAGATCTCCACTCATGAAGGGTGGGAGACTGTCGTCCTCATCGACAATCAGATGATTTGTGTTGTCTATTGCAATGGACTCCACCATTTCTAGCCACTGCTGATTGTGAGATCTGAATTTTTCGACTTTAATCCTGGCTGCCCAGTCTTTATCACATAACTGAAATTATTGTAATGATAATTACAATTAACGTTTTCAGAGGTTATTAATTTTTTCGTTGAGACAAGTATTGAAAATGACCGAAAATCGCGATGATTCATGCAATTATCGCCCACATAAGTGAATATTCAATTGAATATTAGCAAATGGTGGAGGTTAGACTCATTATATCTTCTATTATTCATCGTCAGTATGATTTTTTGACTGAAAAATTATTGTTTCTCTAATTATACAATGGAAATACATTTTCCAAAGAGCTTTCATTTGTTGGTAATCAAAAATGTAATTGAATTGATTTATTTTTAATTATTCAATTGAATATTCACTCATTTGGGGGATAATTCCATGAATAATAGTAATTTTCGGTCATTTTCAATACTTGTCTCACTGAAAAAAAAATTCTTATTGGCGGCAAAATTCCTTTCATTTTATTGACAATTTTTGGTGAAAATTTCAGATTAAAAAAAAAAGCTTTTTTAGTAATTAACGATAAAAAAAAATCGTTTTCGGGTGTAAACCCCGTCAAACTGAAGATAATGCTATGTATGACGTCTCATTTTGAAGGGTTTTTCATGTTCTTTGAGTGGGACAAAGGCCGATTTGATAGCTCGAAACCCCACAGAAATATTGAGGCCAATTTGGAAAAAAATAATTTTTAACAAAAACTAGTCATTTTGAAAAAATCATAACTCCCTCAATTATCAATATTTTTCAATTTTTCTTTTTTCAAAATTTTTGTCTAATCGCCATCTATTCAGAAAAAATTGAGACAAAATCCCCATCTGCTCATGATTTCCTATTTTATCCAGTCACATTTCGCTGATAGAAGTTTAATCGAATACTCACAGCAATCACATCCAAACAAGCATCACAAACTCTCCTGATGGCCGGATTCTTATCGTGCATGAGATCAATGAGATACCCCGGGGCCTCGTTCCCAGTCTCCTTGATCAGATAATCCCGGGTGGACTCGTGCATAGCGATTTGATAAAAAACGTAAATAATCTGCAAGACGATCTCATCATCCTCCTGTTTAGCCTTGAGCAGCTCAATCAATGATAACAGTATGTCAGCCTTGCAGAGGAGCCTCGCGCAGTCCTCGTCCGAGGCTGCAGTCCCCAGGAGCACTACCACCTCGAGCACCAGATCATCCTGAACCTTCCCAGGGACCAGATTATTCCTGATCCAGGGGATTAGATTGCAGCGTTGGAGGATCTGCGCATAGTCCAAATCCGGGAGCACTAGGTTCCCTAGGACTCCCACAATCTCCAGGACGAACTCTTGGGAGTCTGATTGAGTCAGGGCCATTGCAAAATCTCCAACAAATTCCTGCAAATTAAGGCCCGGGTATACTATCTTTCGAACGTTATCTCGATGTTTTTTTTTCATCTTTCGTCATCTGAAATTGTCAATTCGCAATTTCCACTTTTTTCAACTCATTCTGAATCTCAATTAAAAATGCTGTATGAAAAAGTTCAGAATTTTTTCCATTTTCTTTTATCATTCTATCATAATTTTTGGGAATTTCTACATGATGTACCACTCAATTGACAATTTTGGATTGCGAAAGATAAAAAAAATCCAGATAACATTCGAAAGATAGTACAGCCGGGCCTTAAATGAAAAAGATATTTTACACTCCAACGAGCTTATTCAATCATTATCTCATTTTTTTTCTCTCGTATACCCTTTCGGGTTTTTACGATTTGTTCCCTTCACACCCCCCAAACCCCTGCACCACACTCGCCGAAGAACGAGGGAAAACGTCATTTGAGTCGCCTCTTGCGAGACTCCCGCTCGACTATGAAACCGTGAGATTTAGAGTATCATAAATGTTGGGCCCCCACCCAGGAATCAAACCCGGGCCTCCCGCATGCCAATTCCACACTCTAACCACACAGCCACCGTCGTATATTTTTTTTTGTCAATTGAATAAGTTAAAGTCGCACAGTTAAAGTTCTTGGCGTTACGCCACATAAAGTCGATAGTTTTTAATTAATTTGAATACCTGCCGGTTGAAACGATGATTAAACATTTTGATATGTTGTTCAGGACATTTTTACGGATCGATTGGAATTTTTTCATTGGCAGCTGAATTTTTTAGACTATACCATACCTTCATCGGCCAGATTGACTGGATTATCGGTTCATTATGTCATTACATAAAAGCAAAGAACAGAAATAAGAATGGAAAATCGTTAGAAAGAAAAAAAAATCGTTCGACATTTCCTGTCCAAATCATTAATTCATGAGAGAATGGCATAATTACACAAATGAAAAAATCTTTTCTTCCACTTTCTCATGATTTACTCTTCACTGATGACAAATATGAAGATGAATCACAACATGAAAACTTAGAAAAAAAGACAATTTCAAAGTTAAAAAATGAACGGTCTAAAAATTGCATTTTCTAACTTTTTGGATCAAAATGAGTCCATATAACACATAAATCCGAAAATTAAATTTAATCGATTTCAAAGCTTCCATTCGGAAGCAAAAATCGTGGAAAAGTAAAATAATACTAAAAACCTCGAACCAATTAATGTATCATCTTCACCTCATAGGACTCCAACTACACCATCAAAAATAGAACGAAAAATTTATGTCCATATGTAAATACTTGACTGAAGGCCCTCGGGCGATGGTCTATTGCAACAAAAAAAATTTTTCGGTGGATTTTTCTTGCAATAAATTTCCTTAAAATTAAATTCAGTAGCGAAGTGGTAACACCGTACAAGTCAATTTTGACTATTGACCAGTTTTTAATGAATATCTCGAAATCGAAGGGACATAGCAAAATTTTTGTTATAACTTCTTTTGTAGAGCCGATTGAGAGCTACAACAAATGCAATCACGAAAATTTCGCTATCTCCCTTAGATTCGAAACTATTCCTCAAAAACTCAACTGGGAGATGAGTCGACTTGAACCGTTTTACCACTTCGCTGTTGAATTGATAAAAACTTACCACAAAATGCTCCTTAGTGCTCTCATGCTGTGAAATATTCCTAATCATCTTCATAATCAAAGCATCCTGGCTCTTGAAAGCCTTCCTGATGAGTCCCTGCAGTCGATTATTCTCCACCATGATCTGTGCATTCCTGTTATGACACGCCAAATTGATACAAAGTGCGGTGAGCTCCCTCTTGGTCCTCTCCTCCCCCTCCTCGAGGACCATGTCAGTCACCATGGGCACACACTCGCTGTTCCCAAACATGGACTTCACCTAGAGATGCATAATAACCGTCATTTTTTAGATCGCGTCATATGACCAAAAAATGACGGTCATGTGACGCACAAATTTTCCAACTACAAATGATTGTCACAAATCATTTGTAACCAAATTGTTGTCAAACCATCTATATAGTTGCATAATGACGGTCATAACTAATTTCCAATTTGTGACGGTCATGAATAAAACAAAATAGTTTCATCTATATGGATGGAAAAAAAACGTGATTTCCATTTCAAAATGCGGATTAGGTCAATACAAAAGGAATTCAACTGAAAATTGACCGAGAAAAAAATAAAGTTTCATCTATATAGATGAAAAATGACTGTCATTTTTTCTTGACAAGTGTGACGGTCACAGAAGGGGGAGGGGGAATTCTGACAGCCGTCATGAACGCCTCGTCACGTGACCGTCACATAACGAATCATGTGATGCATTTGCATTTCTAACTTCACCTTGTCATCCATGCTCAGGTGATACAGCAGTCCCAGAATGGTATTCTTATTCTGCGAATCACTGGCTCCCAGCAGTTTCACCAATTTAGGGAGAAGTCCCACCCTCACCATCTTGCCCCGTAATTTCCCATCGAACGAGAGGTTGAAGAGGAGTTTCAAAGTGCTCAGGACGAGGTCAGGATTGTTATTCTGGAGGAGCCTGGGCAGCTTCTCCACGATGTTGTCCTCAGCCATTGAATCCTTATTTTCCCTGAATATCGACAATTTCTTGAGGAATGTTATGACGAGAATGAGAAGGTCAGTGTTGACTCTGTCCAGGGTCTTGATCAGCATCCCGATGACATTCTTCTTTCTCATCTTCCTCTCGACCTCGGTGTTCTCAGCAATGTTCAGTAAGAGGTAGAAGGCGACGCGCAGGAGCTGCTCCTGCTTCTTCGTGAGACTCTTGAATTTCTTTCTGCTCTTCTCGAGGTCCTCCTTGAGACGCTTTATCTCGCCCTCGGAGATGTGCAGGTGCATCTCGGTGGACCTTCGCTTTA
Source organism: Diachasma alloeum (assembly GCF_001412515.2). NCBI lineage: Eukaryota > Metazoa > Arthropoda > Insecta > Hymenoptera > Braconidae > Diachasma > Diachasma alloeum. The sequence goes on from NW_021680366.1 coordinate 614,032, forward strand.
GCTCGTAGTCCAGGGGCCCCTCTGTGCTCCAGATGTCGTCGGTCAGCTTGAGCTTTTTGTCGTTGTTCTCACCGTTGGTCGACGGGAAGAGGACCAGCCCTGTGGAGGTCTCGAAGTGACGACGACGTTTCTCCATGTCGTCTTTCCATTGGTCGTACCTGGGGGGATTAATCAAGGATTATTTCAGGGTCATGATGCTTTCGATCAAGTGCAGTTGTCATTTCATTTGGAGGAAGTCTAGCTCGAAATGGAGAAAACTTTGAGACATTTTTAGTCGAGTTAAGGGGAGGCTCACTCCGGGAAAAAAACTTGTTCGTTTTTCAGAAAAAAAATTGAAAATACTACTTTTCGCATGATTTTTCCTCCGGAATCTGATTTTGCCGGTTAAAATTGTCTCGGACCACTCGAAATTAGGGATTCAAATTTCGTTCAATCGGAAAGTCAACTTAATAAAAATCCCCAAAGTATTTTTAAAAAATCGTTTTTTGAATATGATCGCAAATTTTTGCTCGTTAATTATAAAAAATGCGGGAGAAGATACATTTTGAAATTTATTCGTTTACCAAAATTTCTATTAATTTCTATTAATTAAATTTGAGCCGCGGAAATTCTATAGAAAATATCTCAATAGAATAAGTTATATAGAAAAATTGAATTCTATTGACTTTTTCTACTGAATATTTTGTATTGAATATTTCAATAGAATCGGCCAAAAACTAATAGAATAGTTCAATAGAAATTCAATAGAATTTTCTAACGAATTCGACAGGTTTTTCTATTAAATTTTTTCGTCCGTGTCGTTTGTCCGAAAACGCTTAAAATGCCAAAAACAGTTCAGGGCCTCGAATTTTTTAATTACGAAGGATTTTTCAAAATTTTTGGAAAAATATCTGAAATAACAATTACGAGCTTATTGTGCTATATTACATATACCATTATATATGCATAATGTATTATATATAATACATTATACAATGCATTATAATAAAGTATAATATAGAATATAATATAATAAGGTATTATCGTATATCTGTAAGGTATGCTATGGTCATTTATAAAAAATCCAATGACACAATACGCCGAATGGATTAGCTTCAAAAAACGTTACACAGGATTTTTTATTAAAGGATGATAGAAGCCTGGAGGATCAATAATGATACCTCAAGAGCTCGAACTCGACGATTTCCATGCACAACGAGCCAATCCTGTACTCCAAGATGATATTATGGAACTGAGAGTACGTGGAGAAGCAGAAGAAGATGTAGATGATGTTGGTGGAGAGCTCTATGCTGCGCTTCCAGTCCTCCCTGAGGACTCTCGCCAGGGCACTGAGGAGGGACTCGTTCTTCGTGAGCTCCAGAAGGTTGTCTGGGACTCTGGCCAGCTGGAGGATCAGGGCTGAGCCTTTCACTTTGCCTGGGATCTCCTCGTAGAGGAGCTCTATGTAGCTGTCGACGTTGGAGATGACTGCCCGCTCCAGGTCCCCATTCTCAGAGGGGGGGAGGGTCGTGGAGGTGGAGGAGGTGGGCCTCGGTGGGTGAAAATTACCGTCGAAACCTGGGGAATCAATAGAATTAAACTTTGCTGGTCTGAATTTGAATCTCGATATTAAACCGTTAGAAAACATTTTAAAAATCGGAAAAAAACTGCAAAATTTACTTTTTCTCGGAAGATTGATGAAATAAGTTTAAAATTGCAATTTTTTAAAATTACGAGTATTTTTTATAAATCATTTATAAAGAATCAATTTTCCACCATAAAAATCATTTGTTCGGAATCGTAACCAATTTATTCATATTCAGAATTTTATCAGAAATCGATCCCATGCCTAAATTTCTGAAGGCAGTTCTTTCGTGGAGAAGGTCTTTACATGTGTTTTGGTAAAACTACTAGTTTCAGTGGTATTTTGAATCATTTACCTTCGTTATTGATCTTCCTATTCTGTAAATAATAGATTAATTGCTCGACCTCGTGGAGCTTTGACTCATGAATCAAGGAGCATTTCTCCATCACCTCCTTGGCCAGCAGGGAGACATTCGTATCGGCATTCAAACTCTTCAATCTGATTATTTTTTGACATTCCTGGAAATTAAATTAAAATACCCTCAATATTCTGATTCATTCAGGTGACTCAATTCGTTCATTGTAAAGTTCAAACACGATTATCGATTCAAGCTATCACGAGATTTTTATCTCACAGCTGCATGCCAAGAGAATTTTCGATGTTTAGCCCTGCAGACAGTCTCATTCTACCTCAGTAGACAAATTTCATATCTGATAATACATATTCTGTTATTAATTCTTTAATTATCTCGTGCATAAGTGCGTTTGGGAGGAAATATAAGAGGACAATTCGCAGGGGATTTTCTCCTCTATAAAAGAGATCTGGCCTATTCCTCTAAAACCTTTAATTGCCTAATAAATTCAGTCTTAAAAATTGCCTATTTCTCGTGAAAAAAGGAGTAGTTATCGAGTTCCCACAAAAATATACTGAATGACTCAATTAGTTTTTTTTTTAAATGCAAGCCATTAAATCTTACGGTTTATTCTGCAGTAAGAATAAGTGATTGACTCAATTCGTTCATTACAATGTCCAAACACGAGTATCGATTCAAGCTATCATGAGAGTTTTATCTCACAGCTGCATGCCAAGAGAATTTTCAATTTCTAGCCCTGCAAACAGTTTCATTCTGGCTCAGTAAACAAATTTCATGCCTGATAATGCATCTTCTGTTATTAATTCTTTAATTATCTCGTTCATAAGTGCGTTTGGGGGAAAATATAAGGGGACCTAATTCGTCGAAATTTTCTCCTCTATAAAACAGATCTGACCTATTCCCCTAAAACTATTCCCCTATTCCCCTAAAAGTTGCCTATTTCTCGTGAAAAAAGGAGTAGTTATCGAGTTCCCACAAAAATATACTGAATGACTCAATTAGTTTTTTTTTAAATGCAAGCCATTAAACCTTACGGTTTATTCTGCGGTAAGAATAAGTGATTGACTCAATTCGTTCATTATAATGGCCAAACACGAGTATTGTAATGTCCAAAATTTTGTACTAGGCATTTAATAATAGAATAAATTTTATGTAAGATTATAATTTCAGGTAATCAAGAACCAAATCCACAATTGTAAATTAAATTGAGTGCATTTCATCACCCGGACTCAATTAAAAATTCCAAAGACACCAGAATTGAGTTCAAAAGTGATGAAATGACACACTCAGCAGGCCCCAATTACTTAATACTAAGATTCACACGCGAAGCAACGATTGAAAACCGATTAATTGAGACCCCAAAAACCGATGAACTACTTCCCCATAAAAATCAAAAGAGTGGGAGAAGTCATACGACATTTTCCACCAATTAAAAATGGACTCGTTGGAGCCCATGTGACAAGTGACCCAAAATTCATATAAAAATGTCAGAAAAACCAAAATCAAGCAGTCTTGAAGCAACGACGGAGCAGTAACAATTCTGGTGGAAATAGTTCATTTAATCGGTCCGGTCTTTCAATCCTTCCTTCGATTACGCGGGATAGTACTGAATTAATAGTAAGTTACGAACAATTGAATTTATCCGGGAATAAAATTTCTTTAACCGAGAGTGGTGACTTTTCTTGCAAATAAGGAATTCGTTCATTGTGACGCGTTGTGGACAGTCTCCACCAAACTTAAAATTTTCAAATTCAACTGCCACNAATAAAATTTCTTTAACCGAGAGTGGTGACTTTTCTTGCAAATAAGGAATTCGTTTATTGTAACGCGTTGTGGACAGTTTCAACCAAACTCTTAAAATCTTCAACTTCAACTGCCAAAAATTCATTAAAATATCAACGAGTAGAAGAAAGTGTTTCCGTGAAAGTATCCATAATAGCCTTTAGCGCGACTAATTGCTGGTGAGGAAATTACGGATTTACCCAGGGATCTACAAACACATCGAATAATTTACAAATAACAGACCGACTTGTAACAAAAATTTGTAAACCTAAATTCGAATCCTTCAGACCATTCTAGGGATAGGAATTTTAGCTACATAGATTTCTGTAAAATCATGCCTATGCTTTTGTAAACCGAATAGTTATACAAAATATATTTAAATTCAAATTTGATTCCCATTACAACTCCAAATTTCTTGATTAGAAATTCGTCTCAACTCAAGCCCTATCCCTAAATCAAGCCCTTTTTCCCGTATATTTTAAAAAAATGTAAGAGTATATAACTTTGCGTCGTCCAATAATTATAAAATTCAATAATTTCAGTTTCACAACGGATAGGTTCCAGGTTCGATTCCTGGCCGGGTAGAATGGTGAGATCTAACCATTTTTTAAAGTCTTGATCAATCGCCATATAGTCTCATCAGACTCGAAGCGATATAAAATAAGCAT
>NW_021680366.1:618431-631876 GCF_001412515.2 Diachasma alloeum
TCAGCTTTGATTTTAATGTGACAATTAAAACATGTCCATTCGACGCTAAAATCCTTCTCTGGACATAACAGTATCGATTCAAGCTATCATGAGATTTTTATCTCACAGCTGCATGCCAAGAGAATTTTCGATTTCTAGCCCTGCAAACAGTCTCATTCTGGCTCAGTAGACAAATTTCATATCTGATAATGCATATTCTGTTATTAATTCTTTAATTATCTCGTTCATAAGTTCGTTTGGAAGAAATATGAGAAGATATAATTCGAAGGGAATTTTCTCCTCCACAAAAGAGATCCTCCGACCTATTCCCCTAAAACCATTGAGTGATGAACATATAATCCTAAAAAATTACCCATTTCTCGTCAAAAAGGAGTAGTTATTGTCTCGACGATAACTGAGAGGAAATTCCTTCTTCCACAAAAAACTACTGATTTCCCCATCACAACATAATCCGTATTAAAAAATACAAAAATATCTCTCAATTAAATCCCAAAAAACCGAATTACCTTGCGATCCCCGAGCATGGGGTCACCCAGCTCCCCCAGAATGAGTGCCTCCACGTCGTAGTTAACCACCAGAGCCTTCTCCGTGGGGTGAACATCCAGTGTCCCCGACCTCACCTTCCTAAACCGAAGAAAACACCCCAATAAGCCCCTGAAGCCCTCGAAAACCTTCAAAAATCCTGATTTCCTATTAAAAAAAATCCTCTCACCGTTTCAGGAACTTCGCCTCATCCATCTTTCGCACTCTATCCCTCAATAGCTCCCCAAACCCCTCGATTTCCTTTCACAAAACCTCAAAATCACGGATTCACTCCCGAAAACAGGAAAATCGCACTCCAAAATAAGTTGATTTTCTTCCTTTCGACATTTGATGATAAAAATTGAAGTTTAGACTTTGAGTGATCGTTGTGCTGGTACGTGCTGGCCACCGGAGACATCCGTGACCCTAACCTCACCCGAAAACCCCTCGCAGCCCTCAAGAACATTATTTCCACTCCTCCGTCTCACTAGATTCAATCGACCCCAGAAATTCCTCCTCAATCCTTAATTGCGAATTATCTCCGTATCTATCGACTCTAGGCGAAACGGTCCGAGAACCTTTTTTGTAGAGGATTTATTCCGCTATAAAAAAGGTCCTCTTACATTTGCTCGTAAAATCACTCGTTATCGAGATAAATGCAGATTTACGCAGATCAATTCTTCGTTGCATGAGACGTTTGGGAATTCTGTCTCGATGTTTTTCATGTCTGCAGACACTTGTGTGAGTTTCTCCATGAGTTCAGACACTTTCATTGGTTTCCCTCTGATCACATGGAAATAGCTAAGCAGTTGTAAATGTAAAAATTGCGGTATCAAGGATTTATTGATTTAACAAATGCAAGTCGCTGATCACGAGAAAAAAAAACTTTTGATAACTGTGGATTTATCTTGGTAATCCGTGGGTTTGAGAGAAAAAATCAGAAGACCTTTTTTGTAGAGAAGGAAATTTCGTGGAAAAAAGTCTTCTGATGTTTTCTTTTAGAGTCAGTAGTTTTAGAGATAACTTATGATAAAAAATGATTCGACTGTAGAGTGTGTCGCATGAAATGGAAATTTATCTTGTCGTATTTGAGTGAATATCTCGATAATGAGTCGTTTTAGGAGAAAATTCGATATAATATTTTTTGTAGAGGAGAAAATTCCCTGCAAAAAAGTTATTTGATATGTTCTCATGGAATCCCTCGTTGTCGAGATAATTAACGTTGAAAAATTATTCACTAGTGGAATAGTAAAGCAGGATTTCATTTTGGTCATTCCATTTTTCATATTTTGATGAATATCTCGGTACTGATAGAAGTTAGGGAAAAAGGTCAAAAAACTTTTTTCATAGCGGACAAAATTTCCTACAAAAAAGTCTACTGGTGTTTTCTCTTAACATCATTCATTTATAAGATCAATGACATTGAAAAAATCCAGTGGTGGTGCATAAAACCGCAACTCCGGGTCACTTATTTTTGATAAATATCTCTATAATGAGTGGTTTTAGGAGAAAATTCGATATAATATTTTTTGTAGAGGAGGAAATTCCCTGCAAAAAATTTATTTGATGTTTTCTCATGGAATCCCTCGTTGTCGAGATCATTAACGTTGAAAAATTATTCATTGGTGGAATTGTGAAGTAGCGATTCCCTTTTGGACATTCCGTCTTTAACATTTTGATGAATATCTCAGTATTGATAGAAGTTAGAGGAAAAGGTCAGAAAACTTTTTTGATAGTGGACAAAATTTCCTACAAAAAAGTCCTTTCGTATTTTCTGATATAATAATTATTTTTCGAGATAATCATAATTGAAAAATTTATTGAGTAATGAAGTCGTGAATCATAAAACAAGAACTTCCGCTTATATTTCGGTAAAAATCGCAATAATAAGTTGTTTTGGAAGAAAACACCAAGAGCATTTTCTTGGGGAATTTTCTCTTCTAGAAAAAAGGTCTTCTGATTGGAATATCTCCGTTAGTTTCAGAGATATTAATTAAAACTCGAATTAGAAATCTAATGATGTTTTTTCGTTTTATCACTCCACTTCTCAATGCTGGGGGTATTACGTCAGTCTAAAATGCATTTCTTACCTGATTGATAAAGAATCGACAGATCACATTCTGGTAGCATCGAGAGAATGAATTGCAATTGATTTTTAGAGATTCAGACATCATTTTCAAGTTTGAAAGGGTCTGATTAATATTGTTTTAGAAGAAAATATCAAAGGACTTTTATTATAGAGGAAACCAATTCCTACAGAAAAATCTTTTCATACACGCATGAAAAAATTCAATAGAAAACCTAGCAAAGTCGCAAAAAAATTCTATCGGAATTCTATAGGACTTCTATGCGGTTTCTATAGGATTTCTATTGGAATTCTATTGAAAAATGCTATTTCTTTTTTACGCTGATTCTATTGGATATTTAAAAAGAAAAACTCAATAGACTTCGAAGATCTGTTTGAATTTTTCTCTTAAATTTTTTTCTGTTAGAATTATCGGACACAAATTTTCCAAGTTTTTTCCGTTGGATTTTGTTTTGCATTGCAGAATCCGAGTGGAGAAAATTGATGCCCAAGCATTCTTATACAAAAAATCTCAAGAGAAAAATGAAACAGAATTTCGAAATTTATTGACTTTTTCTTATCGAATATCCAACAGAATCAGCGCAAAAAACAAGAAGAATTTTTCAATAGAATTCCAATAGATATATAATAGATAGATAGAATCCTATAGAAACCCCATAGAATTCTGATAGAATTTTCTAGCAAATTCGCTAGGTTTTCTATTGAATTTTTCGATACGTGTATTTTCACCTAAAAACCCCAATTAGCGAGATAATCATAATATGATTATCTCGCAAAATTTAATTAGATTAAGACATTTTTAAAAACTTTCATAATATTTTACTGAAAAGAATTATTATTGTTACTTAAAATAATTGATTATTTCAAATAATTCATTAACCCCTTGCGTACGAGGCCTTTCTGTTACGACGCCTGACATGCGCTTAACATTACTGAGATTCGATAAATTCTGACGCATGAAAAATTATAAAACGCATTAAAAATTGAAGCTACACTATCCAGCTGTCGAATAGCGTCGGTAGAATTGGATTATCTGTCACAGTTTTGGAATTATCCAGTTTATGCGTTTTGCTTGGGTCCATATACGTATATGAACCCCGCCCTTGAGGGATTAATATTATTAATTAATTAATATTATTAAAGTGGCAGAACCAGATGAGTCTAATGGGGTCGTTCAAGTATTATGTAAGAAAATTTTTGGACAATCTTGCCCTCCCCTCCTCTCAATATCAGCATCAACCCTATATTGATAGCCCGTACTGTCCTCATTTTCATTCGAGATAAGTTTTTAACGAGTGTTTGTGGATCTGACGGAGGAAGCTGCAAAAAAGTTCCTCACGCAAATTACGATATCCTCGTTAATTTCAGAGATATTAATCAAAAGCTGAAATCGAAATCCAATCACGTTTTCTCAATTGTTTTATCTGGCCACTTCTCACTGCTCGGGGTATTACGTCAGTCTAGAGTGCATTTCTTATCTGATTGATGAAGAATCCACAGAACTCGAACTGGCAGAATCGAGTGAATGAATCGCAATTGATTTTTATAGATCCGGAGATTATTTTCAAGTTTGAAAGAGTTGGACTGATCTTGCAAGATGAAGAAAGTGATTGTTGATTGCGACGCGGGGTACGACGATGCGGCAGCTCTGGTGCTATTGATTGCGGCACATAAACAGAAGCAATTGGAGATAAAAGCTGTTTCGTGTGTCAATGGGAATACAAAACTGGATCATGTCGTGAGGAATGTCTTCAGGACACTTGAGGCTTGTAACGCACTTGATGTAAGTTTATTTTTTATTTTTTTACGTCGAAGTATTGTTTACTCATCCTTGTGACGAATTATCATCGATTTTTCTGTAAGAATAATTACGTGACAAAATGTAAAAGTGATGCAAACTGCTCTGTCATGAATTTTTACATAAATATTTGGAAAAAATCTGAAAAGAAAAATTAATTTTATGAATCGAAACGTAATTTTTACAAGACCCTCCATACGAATTCGCGCGGAGAATAGATTTCTGCGAATCTGTCGATACATCAAAATTGTGTCAAACAACGTAATTTTTACCTGATTTCTATAGTATTTTTTCTGCAAGTTTATTCTTCGTGTAAAATTTCAATTACAGTGTTGAAAATTTTCGACTAAAATTTGCAGTAAAGGCTTTGGAAGTTTCTAACGAGTACATTTTTACTGAGATTTCAAGGAATTTTGTCTGAAGATTTATAATTTCATGAAAAAATCCGTGGAAACTGCAACTTTCCGTTTAATTAATGAAAAATCAGAAAAATTCAGAGAAATTTATCCATGAATTCCAGATTTCTCTGAATTCTCAGGAAATTTGGCAGTGAAGATTCATTTTCACTTGAAAATTCATGTAAATTGTTGAATTTACGTCTTCTTGCCACAAAAAAAATTGGAACTTTACTTAAATTTTCTTGAAATTTTCTTGAAACTTGAAATTCAATCGACTTTTTCCCCTTAAATCAAATTCACGGTCTTTTGCCGTAAAATATAGCCAAATTTGTTTTCACTTTCGAATTTATTTCAAAGTCCATAATTTGTCTACAAAAAGCCTTAAAAATAAATACAAAAATAGGAATGCGTAGAAATATACTGAATTCAATGTTCGAAAGAACAAATCTGAAGGTAAAAAAACCAAATTTGGAGAACCCAGAAAAATAATGGAGATATCCAAAATATTAAATCCCATAAAACTCCATGCTAGTGCCCGAATTTAACGACTATCATCTATTTTATTCCAAATGCTTAGCTTGTCGTCTTGGATGGCAGTTTTTATTAATGTGAAGAAAATAATTTCGTTTATTAGTTGAAAACGAAAAAAATTGAATGATTGGGGTTTCAAATAAACCTTTTTTTAGCACTAAACCTCTTTACAATAAAAATAACCATGTTTAGTACTGAAAAAAGGAAATTGAAAACTCTTTCAATAGCAAATGCTACATTTTTTAGATTCCAGTGTACAAAGGAGCACATTCCGCTCTAATTGCAGTAGAGACATCAAAAAAAGCTGAGGAAGTTCGTTATCACGGACATGATGGCTTCGGGGATGTTTTCACGGACGATCCGGACATCAGTAAACTCCAGCCTGACCATGCAGTTGTCGCTATACATAAAATAATAACTGAAAATCCCAGTGAGATGTTCGAAAATAAAAACCCTTAACTTTCTCGGATTAAGGGGAGACCGCACTGAAATTTCTTCCCGGTAGTCAATATTTAGAAAATTGAGTCATTAAGCGGCTAAAGGATAAATAAAGACCTAGGTCCCTGCGATTTTTAAATTTCAGTGCGGCTTCTCCTTGAGAAACAAAACGACAGTTTGAAATTTCAATTTTTTTCTACTTGCAGATGAAATTTCTCTGGTTTGTTTGGGTCCCCTAACGAATATCGCCCTTGCAATTAAAATGTACCCTGAAATTCTCGATATTATCAAGGATTTTTACATCATGGGAGGCAACTCAACAGGTAATTAAATTTCAGTAGCGAAGTGGTAAAACGGTTTAAGGCCCGGGTGTACTGTTTTTCGAACGTTATCTCGATGTTTTTTTTCATCTTTCGTCATCTGAAATTGTCAATTAAGTCCTGCATCATGCAGAAGTTTTGAAAAATTGTGAATGAATAATACAAAAAAAGTAGAAAAAATTCTTAATTTTTTCAAAGAGCATTTTTTATTTATATTCCGAATAAGTTGAATAACAAGAAATTGAAAAATGTATCAGATTTGGGAAGACTGATTTCGTAAATCTTTTCCCACACTGCACAGAGACATTTATTACGGAAAAGGCTCTTTGAAAAAAGTTGTAATATTTTGGAGAATTTTTTTAATCACCCTTTTATCACACAAAAATGGCAGATGACTACATACCACTGTTTTGAAAATTGAGATACTTAGCTGTCACTTCCCATGAGGGGTTAGTGTTTTGCCATCCACCATGGAAAATGACAGCTAATAGATAATTTGCCACAGCGAATGGGATATTTGTAATTTTCCCTTTTTTCAACTCATTCTGAATCCCAATTAAAAACGCTCTTTGAAAAAGTTCAGAATTTTTTCTATTTTTTTTTATCATTCTATCATAGTTTTTAGGAATTTCTACATGATGTACCACTTAATTAACAATTTTGCATTACGAAACATGAAAACAATCCAGATAACATTCGAAAGCTAGTACACCCGGGCCTTAAGCTGACATCTTACTGCTGACCAGTTGAGTTTTTGAGGAATATTTCCGAATCTAAGGGAGATAGCGAAATTTTCGTAATTACATTTATTGTAGCACGCAATCGGCTCTACAAAAAAGTTTATAACAAAAATTTTGCTATCTCCCTTAGATTCCGAGATATTCATTGAAAACTGGTGAAAAATAGGCGAAATTGACTTGTACCGTTTTACCACTTCGCTACTGATTGCATGCCGTACATTTGAGGAGAAGAGACAAATTAATGAATCTTTTTCTTTTGTCTTCAGCTGTAGGAAATGCCTCCTCCCAGGCTGAATTCAATTTCTACGCAGATTGTGAGAGTGTACATATCGTTCTAGGGAGCAATATCAAACCCCTGTGGCTACTTCCATGGGAAACATGTATTAAATCTACAATAACACACGTAAGAATTCCTTAAGGCCTTCAATATGCAAAAATTATTCAGAAGTTTACGAATTTCACACAGACTTTTATGAATAGTATACATATTAATTATAATATCAACATAATTGATACATTAATATTATAAAATTCCTGGACAAGCATAAGGTTTTCACTTTTTGAATGAATGGAGATTCAATTTTATGGTGAAAAGTCAGAAAACTTTTTTTGAAATTATTTTGTGAAGCTCTTCGTTTCTAATGCACACAGTTACGAATTTTTTGGAAATTAAGTAACAGATACATGAGAATTTTTGTGAATTTTGATTCAATTTCAGATCAAATCGTTTATGGAATTTCACTGATAGTTTGAATTTTTTAAATCATGATGAAAATTTAAGATTGCATGCACTTGAATTTTGAATAAATTGAGAATTTAAAAGAATAATTGTCTGAATTTAAAAAATTTTCAATAGTTTTAATACCTCGGAAATTATTAGATGTGTCAATTAAAAAAACGTAAAGTAAAAAAAAGACAAGTTTAGAATATCAATATTTTTCATCTGAAATGTCCAAATAATTTTCCACCAGTTTATTTGAAATGGTATGTCACTCTCATTAATAATCACCAATAAATAATGATTAATTTTTAGCACTGGAGAGACAATATTCTCGGGAAGCAGTCCACCAAAGCGGTTGAATTGATAAACAAAGTGGAAGGGGGAATCTACTCAAAAAAGATGAAGAAAGAGTTCTACAGACCCTGTGACGCCTTCGTAGCAGCTATTGTCTTAAATCCTGATTTAGTGACTAAGAAAACGGATTATCACGCGGACATCGAGCTCAGGGGCACGAGGACCAGGGGCCAAGTGGTGTTGGATCACCTTCAAGACAACGAGCCGAATGTTCACATGATCGAGGAGATCGACTTTCGGAAATATGAGAAGATGATGTTTTCTGCCTTTACATTTTCATTCTGAATTCATTCTTTTATTTATCTCTGGCATAAGTGGGTTCAGAGGACGATATTAAGAGACATTTTTTTCAGCTAGAAAAATTCTCCCCAAGAAAGTTTTCTGTATTTTCGCCTGATTTAGCAGAATAGTTCAAAGGAAGATTTTTAGCAAATTTGGAGCTTGCCTGATTTTTTTAGTGCTGGATACGCAAATTGGAGTCAAACTATTGTACACGTATTTTTTTATTTTGATAAGTAATGAGAGATTAATGAGTTGGAGCCAATTATCACAACATAATACAATTCTTTCTCATGATTTTTTGGAGTGAAAAAATACGTATCTGATAATTTCATTAAATTTTTTGTATTTTGCTTTATTCAATAGATAAGATTTACGACAAATTCAAACATCCCAAACGGATGAATTGAATATTTTCCGGGGATTATTTCGCAAATATCCTTGACATAATTAGAATTATGAAAAAATGTCAAAAAACATTTTCTGCAGTTCATGGAATAGGGAAATTAATTAAAAAATTAATTTACAAATCGATGGTTTTCAACGCCAATTTTTTCGTTAATGACGTCACAAGGTCAACGTCACAAGTAAAAAATTATCTGAAAGATGACATTTAGGTGTCTTTTTAGAAGATAATGCGTGATTAGGTGCAGCACTCAACTCACCTTGTGACGTCATTAGGCATTCCAGAGCGTTTGAAAACCTTGAAGTTTTGATAATTTATAATATAATAATTTTCTTTAACGAGCTACTTTTAGCACTTTTGTGCATGCAAAATCATTCATTTAGGGTCTCAACTTAAAGGTAAAAAAATATTTAAAAATCATGCAAGCTCCCTATTCTCCAGAAAAAAAACTTCGACTTTTTTTTCTAGACGTTTTGCGTTCTAAAATATTGTCACAATAATTTATAGATCCGGTTTTGAAGACGAGATTTTCATGAAATTTTTTTATTGGAAAACTTCTTTTCTCTGAACCCAACGTTTAACAAATTGATCAACAATTTTTTGTACTTCCTGGTGATCATAGTTTTATTGCACTTGCATTAAGCACTGACAATAAAATACTTCATCATAATTACCATAATTATCGTTTTAAATATTTTCAAATCTTAATTCTAAGCACTGTACATGAGGAATCGACTCCATAAAATCATAAACGCGAATTTCTTCAACTAAATTCCAATTCTGTTTCAATTTGATGTCTGAATTCGTTGAAAATACAGTTGAATACGGTCAAGGGAATGGAAAATATTTTTGTTTTTTTACATTATTGCTGGGAGTCTGGGGGCTTCGTCGTTGTTTTTCCCTCATTCACACTCTCCTGAAATTGCTTTCTCGTTTCCTTGTTGGATTTTAATAATTCCACTAATTCAGCATGAACATCGTCGGTTTTCATTTCGATCGTGTCTAACGCTGAGTTTAGTTGATCTAATTGCGCGTTCAGCGACTGAAATTCTGGAAAAATGAAGTGTTTATCAATCAATTTCAGCCCATTTATTTCAGTGATGAGTAGTTTTAGGACAGAAAATGAGAAATCTATGCGATTTTTATGCCTATGATTTTATATTTTGCATAAAATTTCCTTCTATGGTGTATAATTCATTGGTAATAGACGAATTTTATTCATACATAAGTTTTATTCATACTAAACCATTGTTTGATGCAATTGAAGCAAAAAAAATTTTTTTTATTAACTATTTTTTCATTCGTGGAGGTACTGATGAGAATAATAATTTTCCATTCAGTAGAATGGAAAATTATTGCGAAGTTTTGACCAGAGAAGATTTTGTCAATGGATCAATTAAAAAGAAAATGAAACAGCAAAATCCAAAGTCCAGAGGGGGAAAATGAAAATGATGCTGAATTTCAATCGAATGAAAAAAGAAAAGTATAATCGGCCTAATCTAATCAATTGAATTGTAATCAACTGAATTACAAAACAAATAGAAAATTATTATTCTCACCAGTACTTCCAATAATAAAAAAAAGTTGAAAAACAAAAGTTGATAAAATGTTTTTTTCGCCTGAATTGCGTAAAATAGTCGTTTTTCGGCTGATTCATTTTGCCCCATGTTTAAAAAAACTAACCGAAGAATTGAATTATAATTAATGGCGATCGATACGGCCCAACGTTAGAAAAAAAATTTAATCCATTCATTAGTGAACAATTGAAGAAAAACGTTGTTATACCACAAATATGTAATACGATAGAACACAAAAATCCAAAACTTAAATTTGAACGATTACAAAGCTTCCATTCGGAAGCGAAAATTTATAATATCCTTATCGAGGGAAAATATTGGCTAACTAGTTTTTCTCTACGTGATTGTCACGTGCCTGTAAACGTGAAAAATCCATTGTTAGGAGCGACTGATTCCTTGAGAGAAGTCTTACCTTCTTCGTTGTAATTCTCCCCATTATCCTCGTCAATTGCGATTTCCTCGTCGTGGTGAGGCTCAACCGCGCTGTTGACCATGTTTTCATCTGCCATCACCACTGAGGATCAGCTGATCTGGGGGCACCTAGCTTAAACTCACCCACCACACCTAAATCAACAATCCGCCGATAATGCATCCACAGTAGGAAATTTCAGTAGCGAAACGGTAAAACCGTTCAAGTCGACTTGGCTCTCAACTGAGTTTTTGAGGAATATCTCCGAATCCAAGTGAGATAGCAAAATTTTTGTAATCACCTTATTCGTAGCTCTCAATATGCTCTATAAAAAAGGTTATATCAAAAATTTTGCTATCTGCCTTAGATCTCGAGATATTCGTTGAAAACTGACCGATTGTCAAAAACAAACCGTTTTACCGTTTCGCTACTAATTTGGAAAAAATTGAGTTCTTCAGGAGAAAATGTTTAGGTCTTGACTATATAGACAATCATATATTTTACTATATAAACATGTAAAGATTCTCTACTGTATATTTTACAAATTGATAAATTTTATAATAGAATAAATTTCGAGATTTTATACATTTTTTACAAGATTAAATTGGAAGCAATTTATTATTTCCCTGAGATACAGTGATCCCCTGAGGGAAAAACCAAAATATAACATAATTATTTTAAATGAATGTTATGAATTATTTATGGAGATATAAGCGATAATGGAGTATTTCTATAGGGGGCGGTGGGGCAAAATGAAACACGGGGCAAAATGAAACAGCAAGAAACTCTTGTGATCTAAGGGAGATAGGACGATTTTCATGAAAACCTTTTTTGTAGAGAATTTTACAAGCTACAAAAAAGGTCCTCTTCAAAAATGTCCTATCTCCTTTAGATGACGAGATTTTCCCACTGTTTCATTTTGCCCCGTGTTTCATTTTGCCCCATGCTCCCCTATCATATCAAATTTCCAGCAAAATCTAAAAAAATTCGATTGAAATAGCATGGAACGCCACTACGGGGTAATAGAATGTCGTTAATTTTCCAATTTTCTGAACAAATTTCTGGCTGAAAGTTATCGATATGTTTACAAATTCAAGCACATTAATCTCCAGGAAGCGATAATGGAGATCAATGGGCTTTGGGATCAAAAAACTTTAATAACTTTGAGCAGGAAATCTTATTTTCTAAAGATGAAAGAGACGTGAAGTTGTTTTATATCGAAATATCTCGAAACTGCCAGACCGCTAATCCTTAATTCTGATTGGTCAATATGTGACACGAAGTATTCAAAAAAAAAACACGCGGCATTTTCAAATTCTTCAGTGACATAATTTCAAATTCTTCAGTGGTAAATTTTTTTTTCACTTCATATATATATATATATAATATACAATGTATCACATGTATATATATATCATCGGTGAAATTAATAAATTGCAATTAATAAATAAGGGATGGCGCCACGGTCGAATCTGACGGCTGGACGATGAGCTGCCTGTGCCGGTAACTCGGCAGTATATAGCAGTCCCGCTGTCACGGGGATAGTTTCGGAGGGGAATTTATGCCCTCCACGTCCTCAACATGTTCTCAATGTTTTTCAGGTGATTTATTTGCTGGCTAATTAATATTAAGGAATGAAACACAGACGGTGTGATGGAGAATTAAATTCTCCATCAATCGATCCTCGTCTCACTGGCCCATGACTTTTGTCATGGGCCAGTGAGAAAAATAATTGTTTCGCGGTGCACAGTGACTTTTCACCATTCGCCTGCGAATTAAAAATTCACCTCTCCCCTCCTAATTGAGATTAAGGGATGAAAAAAAGGCTGTTCGACGGAGAATTAAACTCACCATCAATTAACTATGAGATATAGAGCCTTAAAACCTATTCCATTCGATTCCTGAGGAAATTTGGATTCCCTATAGGCAGATGGACGGCTCAAAAGTGCGTTTTTCCACTTCCTACACCCTATACAAGATAAATTGAATTAATTTTTTTTGGCGATTTCGTTTTTCGCGATTATCTCCGAAACTATGAGAGATAGAGCCTTAAAACCAATTTCAGTCCCCTATAAGCAGATGGACGGCTCAGAATTGCATTCTTCCACTTCCTACACCTTATACAAAATAAATTGAATTAATTTTTTTTGGCGATTTCGTTTTTCGCGATTATCTCCGAAACTATGAGAGATAGAGCCTTGAAACCTATTCCATTCGATTCCTGAGGAAATTTGGGTTTCCTTTAGTCTGATGGATGGATCGGAATTGCGTTTTTCCACTTCCTACACCCTATACCAGGTAAATTAAATTAATTTTTTTTTGCGATTTCGATTTTCGCGATTATCTCGGAAACTATGAGAGATAGAGCCTTAAAACCAATTTCGGTCCCCTATAAGCACATGGATTGCTCAGAATTGCGGTTTTTCCACTTCCCACGCCCTATACGAGATAAATTGAATTTTTTTTTTCTGATTTCGTTTTCCGCGATTATCTCGGAAACTATGACAGATAGAGCCTCAAAAGTTATTCCATTCGATTCCTGAGGAAATTAGGGTTTCCTATTGTCTGATGGACGGCTCAGAATTTCGTTTTTCCACTTCCTAGACCCTATACAAGATAAATTGAATTAATTTTTTTTTGCGATTTCGATTTTCGCGATTATCTCGGAAACTATGAGAGATAGAGCCTTAAAAGCTATTCCATTCGATTCCTGAGGAAATTTGGGTTTCCTATAGTCTGATGGACGGCTCAGAATTGCGTTTTTCCACTTCCTAGACCCTATACAAGATAAATTGAATTAATTTTTTTTTGCGATTTCGTTTTTCGCGATTATCTCGGAAACTATGAGAGATAGAGCCTTAAAACC
>NW_021680366.1:632062-632549 GCF_001412515.2 Diachasma alloeum
ATTTTTTTTTGTGATTTCGTTTTTCGCGATTATCTCGGAAACTATAAGAGACAGAGCTGTAAAAGCTATTCCATTCGATTCCTGAGGAAATTTGGGTTGCCTGTACGCAAATGGACGGCTTAGAATTGCATTCTTCCACTTCCTACACCCTATACAAGATAAATTGAATTAATTTTTTTTGGCGATTTCGTTTTTCGCGATTATCTCGGAAACTATGAGAGATAGAGCCTTCAAAACTATTCCATTCGATTCCTGAGGAAATTTGGGTTCCCTACAGGTAGATGGAGGGCTCAGGGAATTCAAATAGCTTCAGGAATCGAATGGAATATGTTTTAAGGCTCTATCTCTCATAGTTTCCGAGATAATCGCGGAAAACGAAATCGCCAAAAAAAATTAATTTAATTTACCTCGTATAGGGTGTGGGAAGTGGAAAAACGCAATTCTGAGCCGTCCATCTGCCTACAGGGGACCCAAATTGGTTTTAAGA
>NW_021680366.1:632657-632823 GCF_001412515.2 Diachasma alloeum
TTATCTCGGAAACTATGAGAGATAGAGCCTTAAAACCAATTTCGGTCCCCTATAAGCAGATGGACGGCTCAAAATTGCGGTTTTTCCACTTCCTAGACCCTATACAAGATAAATTGAATTAATTTTTTTTTGCGATTTCGTTTTTCGCGATTATCTCGGAAACTAT
>NW_021680366.1:632846-720530 GCF_001412515.2 Diachasma alloeum
AGTGGAAAAACGCAATTCTGAGCCGTCCATCTGCCTATAGGGAACCCAAATTTCCTCAGGAATCGAATGGAATTGGTTTCAAGGCTCTATCTCTCATAGTTAATTGACGGTGAATTTAATTGTCCGTCGAGTAGCCTTTTTTTCATCCCTTAACCTCAATTAGGAGGGGAGAGGTGAATTTTTAATTCGCGGGCGAATGGTGAAAAGTCATTGTGCGCCGAGAAGAAAATTATTTTTTTCACTGGCCCATGACTTTTGTCGTAGTTTCTATTTTTTTGTTACAGAGATTAAGGGATGTAATGAGGATCGATTGATGGGGAATTTAATTCTCCATCACACCGTCTGTGTTTCATTCCTTAATATTAATTAGCCAGCAAATGAATCACCTGAAAAAAAATAAGAACACGTTGTGGATGAGGAGGGCATAAATTCCCCTCCGAAACTATCCCTACGATAGCGGGACTGTTACTGCTGAGTTACCGGCACAGGCAGCTCGCTCAGCCGTCAGATTCGACCGTTGCGCCATCTCTTTGTTGGGGTGATACTATTTTTTGCTTGCCGTCGCCTGAACCCCGAGATCTGAGCCTCTACTTTAGTCCATCCTCTTTGCCACTTACCGAAATAATCCGGATCCCTTTTTCGAATTATAAAGCCTCATAACTTCCCGAATTCCCGCTAGATGGACTCACCCCCGAAAAATTTCCCCATTTCCCTCTCTATGTCGCCTCCCGCCATTTTTCATCATTCATGACCCAATAGTTCCGCAAACGCGAGTCGCTTGGACTGTCCTCACTTCGCCTCAAACCGTGACGACGTTCAGTTGTTCTCTCGACGCTCAGATATCAGAAGACAAAAACCCTCGACCAAACATGTCTGGACGTGGAAAAGGAGGTGAGTATCGATTATCCCCTTCAACACAGCGGATTAAACCGATAATTAACGAAAATAATCCGATGGTTTACGATTAATTTCAATGATCTGATTATTTTTTCTGATTCCAGGAAAGACTAAGACGAAGGCAAAGACAAGGAGCAGCAGGGCTGGGCTTCAGTTCCCAGTGGGAAGAATTCATCGTCTCCTGAGGAAGGGCAATTATGCTGAACGTGTTGGTGCCGGTGCACCTGTCTATCTCGCTGCTGTGATGGAGTATTTGGCTGCTGAGGTACTCGAGTTGGCTGGGAATGCTGCCAGGGACAACAAGAAGACGAGGTAAATAGGCGGGAAACTCGTGACCGTTACGCCGGGCCTAATCACTCGCCTGAGAGAGGTCCCCTTTGTTCATTTCGTTTGGTTTGGCATTTCAATGGTCTCAAGGTCGAACAACATATTTTGGACAACCACTGTGTTCATTCTCTGGGAAACACTCGTTTTGTGATTATTTCTCCACGAATATTTTATTATATTTGACTGATTTATTTTATTATTCCGGGGGAATAGCCGGAATTTTATTATTCCGGGGGAATTTTTTGAAGGAATGGGATTTATGGGAGAGTGGGGTAATATCGACGTTTTTGATTTTTTTAAATGTTAATGACGTATTGCATTTTTGATGAAATGGATTCTTTTTCTCAATGGAATGTCTCTGAGAAAGGAATTTTTCTGAGATGTAAATATTTTAAAAAAAGTCTAAAGTATCCATTTTACGAAACTGTCCTCTATTTTGATTTATTCAGTAATTATTTGTTGATTGGAGGTTTGAGAAGTAAAGAGTACATTTTAAGAAGAAAATTCTCTATGGAAAATTTATCTTCAATCAGTGGTTTCAAGGGGGAACGTTCAGTTTCTTTTTGGATTTGAATGGTCTCAAGATCGAATAACATATTTTGAGAAACGAGTGTCTTCATTCTGAGAAACACTCGTTTTGCGATTATTTCTTCATGAATATTTTGTTTCATTCATGTTATTATTCCAAGGGAATTGGCATTCATTTTGATTTATTTGATAATTATTTGTCAGATGGAGCTCAAGGAAGGATTAAAGCGGGTTTAAGGGAAAATGGGAGAAAACTCTCTGTCAAGAACGTCTTTTCACATTTTATTCAACTTTGATAACTATATAATTAAATGATGGATCGGAAATATCGAAGTAAGAAATTTACATTGAATGAGATATTTAAGTCAGTGATTTTAAGAGAAAATGTGACTTGGTTTAGGGATTCCAAGGGTCTCAAGGTTAAACAACAAATTTCGATTGTAATGAGCCGACTGTATTTATTCTCTGGGCAACACTCACTTTGCGATTATTCCTTCATGAATTTTATCATCCCAGAGAAATTATGATTTATTTCGATTTATTTGTTAGTCATTTGTCGATTGAGGGGCTGAGGAGAAATGAGTGGGTTTAGGGAAAAATGTTCAGAGGTTTCTGGTGAGGATGAAAGCCTTTGAAGAAAAAATCTTACGATTTTCACTTTTTTTTTTCAAATGAAACGAATTAACGAAAACATTAAAGTGTGAAAAACTAAATGAATTGATTTTCTTATCAGTTTACTGTAGAGAATTTGAGGAATATTTACGAATCTAAAGGAGATATTCCTCAAATTCTCTACAAAAAAGTTCTCTCGACATTTTCTTCCAAAATTGATAATTATCAAGATTAATGGAAAGACCGATTAAAGTGGATTTATACAAATGAATGTAATTCTGCAGATGAGTTCAGTAGTCTCGAGTTCAAACAACTTTTAGAAACCGAGTGAGTGTTTATTTTCTGCGAAATACTCTCTTAGCAGTTATTCGTAAATTCGTGAAATTACGTGTATCTATTTATTCCAGGGAAATTCGGAATTTATTCACCCTTCTTGGATTCGATGTTTTGTTTCTCTATTCAATTATTTTATTTTCAAAAAGTATGTATGAGCCCTTTGCTTCACAATTTAAAACCTTCTGCTTTCGGAATTTATTAATGTTTATATGTCCCTCCTAACTACTATTTACCTATAGAGTTAATTTTTTTTTCTTATTGCACTACGGAGATAGTTCTACAATGAGAATGATGAAGTAAATTTTCTCTTGTTTTATTTGCAGGATCATCCCACGTCACCTTCAGCTCGCTATTCGTAACGACGAAGAGTTGAATAAACTGCTGTCCGGAGTGACAATCGCTCAAGGTGGAGTCCTCCCCAATATTCAGGCTGTCCTCCTCCCCAAGAAGACTGGCACCACTGGCTCTGGAAAGGGCGACAAGGCTTCCCAAGAATATTAACTACCTGATTATTAATTATTTAAACTGACTCTCTTTTGATATTATGATAAAAAAACATTCCTCGTATAATACCATACTTTTTTTTATCTACTTTTGATCTGTTCATTATTAAAATTCAACGTTAATACTTGACATTTCCAGGGGTTTAACCCTACTAAGTGTATTCTATGATGAATGACAAACGTATTGTTGATAAATATGACAAATAAATAGTTTTTCTGATAAATTTTGTTTCATCATTTTATAGACAAAAATGTTATTCAAGAAGTTGAAAAAATCTGGTTTTATTATTTTGTAAAAGTTTCATGTTCAGGGGAAAATGTCGGAATCTTTGTTTTTTATAGAAAATTATATTATTTCCAGGGAAGATCATTTCATAATTTTTCTCTAGACTTAGTAGCTTCAAACCAGTAGCGAAGTAGCAAACGGTACCAGTCAATTTTGACTATTGACCAGTTTTCAATGAATATCCCGGAGTTTAAGGGAGATAACAAAATTTTTGTTATAACCTTTTTTGTAGAGCCGATTGAGTTCTACAATAAATGTAATCACGAAAATTTCGCTATCTCCGTCAAATTCCGAAATATTTCTCAAAAACAACTGAGAGATAAGTCGACAAACCGTTTTACCACTTCGCTACTGAAATATTCACAACCGTTTGAGAGTATTTTTTTCAAGTCATTAGTCGATCTTTTATTTTCTATCAAATCCATTCATATAATTTTTGAAATAACTCCGGAATTACTAGGATTACGGAAAAATTTCATAAGACAATTTTTACAGGAAATTGAATTATCTACAAAAAAGTTTCATGGAATTTTCTTCTGAACCGAGTAGTTTTGGAGATATTCATGAAATTGTAATTTTTTTAGACAATTTTTTCTCCAATTCATTCATCTAATTTCATAAACAGTTGAAAATAACTAGATTCATCAGAAAATGTGAGAAAAACTTTTTTATATGAAATTGTAAGAGCTACAAGAAATGTGTTAACATTTTTCTCCAACCTAGCGCCTCAGAGAGATTCGCAAAAAAAAAAGAATTTTCTGAAAATCGACGTTAGATTTTTTGTTCTCCATGAGAATATTTCTCCATTTATTTCCGTTTTCATTTGTTACCCAATGTTGCAATGTTATCATAATACGAATTATTGCATTATACCGTGCTTCCCGCATTCCACTGCGAACAGCGCCAACCGCCACCGCTGACACCTCCAGTACTAAATATTATAGTTCTCGATTTGCACAAGAAATCACATCAACTCCTCATCCTCTCCCAAAAAACTGTGTTCAGTCATAAAAACAAACTCCGTCCCGTCGCACACACATTAGAAATGCCCTCAGCAGACGTTGCAATGCTCGTGGACATGGGGTTCACGTTGTCCAAGGCGTAAGTCCTCTAATTTCGATATCAAAACAATAACCTAACCTCAAACCCGCAATTCACCGGGGCTCTTCTGCATTCTCATCTCTCGTTGCTCTTTTCCAGAGAAAAAGCTCTCCAGATGACTGGAAATAAGGGTGTCGAGCCCGCGATGGAGTGGTGAGCGATAATTCATGGATAATATTCTTTTTTTCAATTTTTCTTCAAATTTCAGAATTGGAAAAAAATTTTGTTGTAGGTTACTCGCTCACTCTGACGATGGTGAACCCACTGCTGAGTCATTGCAGGTCCAGGCATCAGGAAGTGCACCTCCAGAGGAAGCGAAAGCTGCTGAGGCAGCTCAGGAACCGGCTGCAGAAGCCAAATCTCTGAAATGCGATGTGTGAGGAATTTTTTATTGTTTTTTCAGTTAAATTGAATGAAGATTTCACGGGTTCGAAAGGCTCTTGGAAAGTGGGTATTCATGGTGACGATGAGGGGTTCTCTAGGGGAAAATTACCATTTTTTCACCATAAAACTGTAGATTTTAACTGCGGAATTATTCTGGAATAAATTCAGTAGCGAAGTGGTAAAGCGGTTTAAGTCGACTTACCTCTTAGTTGTGTTTTTGAAGAATATCGCCGAATCTAAAGGGGATAATGGAATTTTCGTAATAACCTTTTTTCTAGAGCAAATTGAGTGCTATAAAAATGGTCTCAATAAAAACTTTGGTATCTCTCTTAGATTCCGAGATATTCACTAAAAACTTGCCAATAGTTAAAATCGACTTGAACGTTTTACCACTTCGCTACTAAATTCTAGGAGAACATTTCGAGCGTTCTTCTTTCAGGAAATTTTCTTCTGATATTTTGAACAAACATAAATTCTAGGAGAGCATTCAAGAGTTCTTCTTCTAGGAAATTTTCTTTTAGAATTTTCAAGAGTCAAATTTTAAGAGGACGGTTCAAGAGTTCTTCTTTCAGAAAAATTTTTCCTGAATTTTATGAAAAAAAATTCAAGAGTTCTCTTTAGGGATAGGCAATAATATCAGATTTTGGCAATATTAAAAAGGATTATCTCGTTATATTGTTAAATTAAAATCTCAAAATTTATGTTCTCATTTTTTCAGATGTGGGAAATTATTTAAATCCTCCCTAGAAGTGGAGTTTCACGCAACCAAGTCTGGCCACGATAGTTTCTCAGAGAGTCTAGAGGAGAAAAAACCTCTGACAGACGAGGAGAAGAAGGAAAAATTAAAACTATTGGAGGAGAGAATGAAGCAGAAGAGAAAAGAGCGAGAGGAGAATGAGAAGCAGGAGGCCTACGAGAGAGAGAAATTCAGAATAAAATCGGGGAAGGAGATTGCAGAGGCCAGACGCAGGTGATTATCATCAATTTATAAACAATTCTAAGCAATTCTCTATCAACAATAGAATAATAACAAAATTGTAATTAACGATAGGATTTAGTTATCGTGATTTATTAATGGCTAAGAGTACAGTTTCACTGCATAGAGAGATTGAATTCGTGGATTTTTCAATTTTCATTTAGGTTACCTCAAAAATTAAACTTAATTAATTAATTAAGTAAACTTAAGGAAATACTTGGGTCGTTAAGGGGAGACCGCACTGAAATTTCAAAATCCCAGGATCCTTTATTTAATCATACTTTATCATTTAATCATAATTTTTGAACGTACGATTGTTTGCATGGTTTTTCCTCAAGAATCCATTTCTATAAGTTACACTGCTCTCCGAAAAAACCACCGACCGCACAAATTGACAGTTTTTAATTCTTTGTAATCGAAAATTCAACCTGACAAAAATCTCTAACGTATAAATTTTTGAAATGTTTTTTTCGGTATGATTATCAATTTTCGCTTCTCAATTCTAAAAAAAATGGGGGGGAGGGGAGGGAATGCGTTTTCAAAGTGCAACCAACTAAATTAAAAAATGCGCCTTTTCCATTTTTTATAATTGAGGGGCGACAATAGCTGATGATATTCAAAAAACTATTTTAAAAATTTATACGTTGGGGATTTTTTTGGTTGAATTTTCGGTTATAAATAATTCAAATTTCTTGGATCAGGCGGTCAGAGACAATTTTGATTTCCAAAATTGGATTTTTGCGGAAAAATTATGCGAAAAAAATTAAAAATAGTACTTTTAGAAATTTTCACGTTTCTGTTGTTTTTCTCAATTCTAAGATTGGAGGAGTTAGAGATGAAAAAACTCCTGGAGCAACGAAAGCGTGAAAAAGAGGAGGATAGAATCGTTCGTCAGAAAATTCGCGAGCAGATTGAGGCTGATAAAGCTGCCAGGCGAGCTAAACAAGCTCAGGAGAGTGGACAGCCAACTGTTGTCTCTCCCACGAGTCCCACATCTCCTAGTTCTGTTGCGCCCGCACCCAAGAAGGATTACAATCAAACAAAAATTCAGGTAAATAACATCCCTAATTTGCGACTGTATTAGTAACAGGTGGTCTTAGGAGAAAGTGTCAAGAGAAAATTTGTGGCTTGAAATGGCCCTTGACATTATTTCCTGCAATCAGCTGTGAATGTTTTTAATTCTGATTTGATGAGGTTTTTACCAGTTTGTGCTTTCAATTTTGATTTCAGATACGTCTTACAAATGGAGAAACACTGACTCAGAGCTTTGGCTCCAAAGAGCAGCTGTCAGCCGTGCGTCTATACGTAGAAATGCACAGAACTGATCCTCCAGGGCCGTTTAACCTTATGACGAGCTTCCCTAGAAAAGTTTTTATAGCTGACGATTACGATGCGCCTCTAGACGTCCTTGGTGATTATTGCTACAAGTTAATGTCAGATTTCCATGAAAATTCAATGAAATTCAAAAATTTTGAGCAACAGAAAGACGAGAATACCTCAACTTACTTGAATTTTCAATTAAAACATGAATTGAACATAAATATTTAGTACTAAATTACGCAAAATTTTCTATTAAGGATATCCAAGTACTGTGGCTATTTTGTCTCCACTGAAATGTTTTTCTACTTTTGTAGTCGAACATAAGAGCTTTCATTTGAGCCCCATCTGACCTCAAGTTTCTGGAAATTTTACACTTAGTTTATTATTTAAACTTTGCAAGTCTAAATTTGAGAATAAGGTTTTCTGATTTATTTTAACTTTCATGGAATTGCGCTGAAATTCACAATTTCTATTAATTTTTCCACAAAATTTTGACTTCTCAATCCCGAAATTCTTTGGAATTTCTGTGGAATTATAGTATGGTAAAATTTTGCGAAGAAGTTACCGAAAAATTCAGCCAAAACTTTTTAACATCTCTGTATTATTTTTTTCGTGTATTATTTAAAGAAAAGAAAGCGTCTCATACTTTTCAACCAAACCAGCTAGACTTTTTATTTGTCTAAATTAGTTTCTAATATTAAATTTTGATATCACAATTTTACGTGTATTTGTATATGTTCAATATTTTGAGTATTTTCGATTATGCAATTGAACTATCAGGAAATATCTGATTGTTTTGAATCTCTCGAGGAATTACAACCGAAAAATTCTTCATTTGACAGGCCTGGTGCCCTCAGCTGTCGTGATTGTACAGAAAAACGCAGAAGGATAGGAGAGCTGGACTGATGAGTGAGAGGACACTTCCGGACAGGTTATAAATATGAAAATAATTTCTTAATTAAGTGATTTTTATCATTACTATTAATGTAAATGTGTCGGCATTGAACATGCCATTTCTTATTGGATAAAATTTAACTCGGGGGAGAATATTCCCGAGAACAAGCTTAAACTCCCGATTTATTTACGAGAAGTGCGAATTTCTCGAATCAGAACAACTGACCCAGTAAATATTTCCGAAGTGACCGGATCCGCAGACGAAAACCGAAAAACCTAATAGTATCCAAGAAATTTCCGGAATTTACTGCATGATTTTTTTTGCCTTCATCTCCTTTTAGAGACGAATGGAAGAATCAAATTACTTGAACTTTGTAGTCATTAGGTGGGTATTCAGGGTAATACACATCTCTTTCCCAAGGGCAATCAGTTGGGAAGTTCAAAACTTCATCGCAGTGGATCAAATTTAATGACTTATCGAAGCATATCCAAAGTTCCTCGAGATGCGATTCATTTTTCCCCTGGAAAAATCAAAGTTCTTTGTCAATTACGCGATTTCATGAGAAGATAAAGACGAAAAAAGTGAGATATTTCGTTTTTTATTGACGAAATACCTGATAAATCATTATTTTTTAATATTTTATCATAAAACCATTCATAAACTCAATAATTTTATGTCAAATAATGCACAAGACATTATTTTTCACTGTTACAACTCAACGAAAAGGACTTTTCATGGAGTTCCCAAACAAATCCCTCTATTTCATTTAGATCATAAGATTTTTTTTAGAACATTCAGGAAAGGGGACAATAAGCGATTTTATGGAAAAATACTTTTTCATTTTAAAGGTATTTTTTCAGGTTTCCAAATGAGACCCCAACAGTGTTATTTAGCCACAAAATATTGATGAGTAAAAAAGGTTCAGTTCACCTCATCATCCTCTATCCCGAAATAATGTGGAGGTTTTCGCATAAAAAATGCTACAACTCGTCTCGAATAATCATAACCAATTTTCGTTGTTGAAGCATCAGCAAAAAATTTTGCATGTGGCAGCAAAAATTTGCTTTGTGCGCACGAAATTTTATACTGCGTAAGTTAACTTTTATTTGTTCATAGAGCAACAGCACGCGAGTCGAAAGATTTGTTAGAAGCGAGACATTCTTTTTTTCCGGGTATCATCACGATTCATTATTCAATTTTCATTATTAAACCAATTTCTGTGATAGTAAAGTTGATCAATTACCGGTTTAGTGCTGCAATGCAACATACATCGTTTCCCCAAGACTCGACTGACTCCACTGAGAATAGCTCCAACTGAATAGTAATTGCCCGGCCGAATATTCGCGTTCTCCAGAACATTATTCATGTTGTGAGAGTCGTAGAGCTCTAAGGCCTTCTTGAAATACATCTCCTGTGTTTTCAATATTTCAAGCGAAGTAGAACACGTTCCATGCTTCTCCCACTCGTGTTTCCACACCGGTAACGGTTTATCATCATCGTCCACAGGCATCCACTCCAGCCACTTCATCTCCATTTCTGTTTTTATTGAGTCGATGGATGTGGGATCGAAGATGGAACTGTTATCGCAGTATTTCACGTCCAACGTGTGGAATTTCCCTGGCCAAAGACCATGGATCATCCAGTGGTTTCTAACAGTTTGATTGCAACTATCGGTTGTTTCTTGTTTCGGGGCTGGGCACAGGGTTGGTGGCCATACTTGAGAGAATACGAAATGATCGAAGTATATTGACTGCCTGGGGATGGCTGCCTGGCTCTGTGGGTACCTGAAATCAAATAGAATAATTGTTCTCGAATGTTTCACCACTTCGTTATCAATGAATTATTGCTAGATTGATTGATTCATAATGAACTATTTCTTCAAAGACAAGAGAAAGAACAACTTTACGTTTGAACACTGGCAAGGATCCCTAACACGAAGAGGAACCAGAGATTTTTTATGACTCGCATGGTGGAAGAACGTCAACTATAGTCGGACTGATAACATTGTGCTCCTCGCTCTACTCAATCCCCACTCACATCTATATCACTCACCCCTGATAACTAAAAGCACGCTTGACCTAAACCCACACTAAACGATTCTCTGAAGACAGAAAATAGATCTCGAATACTGAGGTTCGGAAGCACGAATTAATTGTGATTTAATCGCATCAAATCTAATCGATGATAAATCGGAGTCTGTAGCGGCTCTTGCTCATAATTGATAAATACGAAGTGGTCATAGTACATTGACACTGCCTGGGAATTACTGTCTGGTTCTTCGGGTACCTGAAATACAATAGACTAATTTTTCTCGAATGTTTCCTCACTTGGCTACTAATGAATAATTGAACAATCACAATGAACTATTGCTTCGAAGACAAGAGAAGGAACAACTTTACGTTTGAACGCGGGCAAGGATCCTTAACAAGAAGAGGAACCCGACATTTTTTATGAATCGCATGGTGGAGGAACGTTAACTATACTCGGACTGATGAGATTGTGTCTCTCACTCTACTCAATCCCCTTCACATCTACATGAATCACCCCTGAAACATAAAAGCACGCTTGACCCAAACCTACAATAAAAGATTGTCTGAAGACAGAGAATATAGCTCGAGTACTGCGGTGCATATGCACAAATTCATTGCGATTTAATCGCATCTAATCTAATCGATGATAAATCGACGTCTGTAGCGGCTCTTGCTCATAATTGATAAATACGAAGTGGTCATAGTACGTTGACACTGCCTGGGAATTACTGTCTGGTTCTTCGGGTACCTGAAATACAATAGAATAATTTCTCTCGAATGTTTCCTCCCTTGGCTACTGATGAATTATTGAACAATCACAATGAACTATTGCTTCGAAGACAAGAGAAGGAACAACTTTACGTTTGAACACTGCCAATGATTCCTAACAAGAAGAGGAGCCAGAGATTCTTTATGACTCCCATGGTGGAAGAACGTCAACTATAGTCGGACTGATAAGGTTGCGCCTCTCACAGCGTACCCTCACTCTATTCAATCCCCCCACTCACGTCTACATCCCTCGTCCCTGAAAACTAAAAGTACGCTTAACCCAAAGCTACACTAAAACATGCTCTGAACATAGAAAATAGATCTCGAATACTGAGGTTCAGAAGCACAAATGCACTGTGATGTAATCGCATCTAATCTAATCGATGATAACGGCTCTAGGGTCTCTTGCTCATAGCTGAAAGAATACGAAGTCACAGTACATTGACCCTGCCTGTGGATCACTGTCTGATTCTTCGAATACCTGAAATGAAATACTTGCTCTCGAATGTTTCACCACTTGGCTACTAATGAATTATTGAACAATCACAATGGACTATTTCATCAAAAACAAGAGAATGAACAACTTCAAGTTTGAACACGGCCAAGGATCTCTAACAAGAAGGGAAACCAGATATTCTTTATGACTTTCATGGCGGAAGAACTTCAACTATAGTCAGACTGAGGAGATTGTGCCCCTCACAGCATACCCTCTCACTCCACGCAATCTTCCCTTCCATCCATATCTGTCACCCTTGAAAATGAAGACTGAAAATACTGCTTCCTCAGGCCGAAAGTAAAAGATAGAAAACGTATCTCCAATGCTGAAGTTAGGAAGAAAGGATTTATTATGATTCAATCTCATCTAATCTAATCGACAAGAAATCAACGTTTTTACAGAAGTTCTTGGTTTGTTTATCACGTTTGAACTTTGAGAGTAACAACTACTAATTCCACTGGACTAGAAAAATTCATGTTCTGTAACGAAGTGGTGCAATTAAATTGTTATAGTTTTATGCAAAGCTGTCAATGGAGTAGGCTTGAAAGACATTTCCAGGTCTTCTTTTCTAAATCTCTTTATTATCAAAATCGCTCATTTCTTCTAGGAAGGCAACAGAATAAGTTCGATAGAGAAAATGAGATAAAGATAATACAACGACTCAGGTATCCAAGTCTTGCCATCCCCAGGAGAAAGTTTCCAGTAAATTTCCAATTTTTTTCCCTACATGAGGAAATGAAAAAGCCGGTGAAACAAAATATTCGTGACTTTAAATTATGGGCAATCTAGATAGCTAAAATGAATTTAAATTTCTTTGAGATACCTCATAACTTTAATCCAACAAAGCGGGAACGCGAGGTCCAATATCAAACTTCACGATTCTTAACCCTTCCAACTCCTCCCTTCAAGAGGTATATAATTGTTAACATTATAAATTTGAAATTTGAAATTAAATTCAAGAACGCATGGTATGGCAACTTTTATAACAAACTTTACTAGCCTTTAACGTTACCCAGGGTGCGTGACGTGGACGCAGCTGATATGTGAACCCCAAAATGCCAAAATAATGAAATTAATTTGACTAAGTCGCAGTCATTTAGTTTGACGAAAAGTCTACATAATTTATTTAGTTATTTCTTAAAATATTCGATGTAAGTATCATCAGATTCACTAAAGTTAGAAAATTGGTGAACTTTCTGGATAGATGACATCACGTGTATGTGAACACTTCTCAGGATAGTCAATATTCCCATCGCAGTCGGTCAGCTTGAATGACTTGTCGAAGCATATTTGGATTTCTGCGAGGTACGACTCATGCTTCGTCTGCAAGAGACAAATCATGAGTATAAATGAGCAATCGCTTGCTTACGAAACGCAACGTTGAACCTTATTACAATAGCAAAATCGATAGCTTACCGGATGGCAGACGTAACTGATAACACATCGTTTTCCCAGAACCCGACTGACCTGATCGGCAATGTTTTGAACAGGGTATGATTGTCCTGGTAGGATATTCACCTTTTCCAGGAGGTTCTTCACGTAGAACTTGTCACGGAGTTGCATTGTCTTTTTGAAGTACTTCTCCTGCGTATTGACAGGTTGAAGCATTGTTGAACATGTTCCATGCTTCTCCCACTCGTGTTCCCAAAATGCCTGAGATGGTTTGTTCTTGGCTAGAGTTGGCCATGTGGCATTCAGTTCTTTTTCTATTGACGCTATCGCCGTGGCGTTGAATCTCGCGCTATTATCGCAGTATGCGGGCTTCTTAGTATGTAATTGTGTCGGCCAAAGTCCGTGGATTGTCCATCGGCTATCGTTGAGTGATTTGCAAAGTTCTGACGCACCCTTCTCTTGAAACGTGAAACATATAGTCTGCGGCCACTGCTGGGTCAGCTTTAGAATTTCAAAGTGTCTTCCTGTTGAGAAATCCGTGATCTCCAATTCTTGCGGAGAATCTGGTATTCTGGGATATCTGTAATATGATGGATACTATTAAGAAGAATTATTGGAAAGTTGGAAGAAACATTAGAAGAATGCAGAGGAGATATCATTTCTAAAAAAAAAGCTTGAGCAATATCTCGAAACGAAAATGAAATAATAATTGTCCAAATCATTCAGATCAAATTCGGAATATTTCCGAATCTAAGGGAGGTAGCGAAATTTTTGTAATTACATTTGTTGTAGCAATCAATCAGCTCCACAAAAAAGATTATAACAAAAATTTTGCTATCTTCCTTAGATTCCGAGATATTGATTGAACACTTGTCAAAAGTCAAAATTGACTTATCTCCTTTTACCACTTCGCTACTGATTTTATCCTGCTGTAAATAAAAATTACCGTGCCGGTAGAGTAAAAATTATTGTACCGGTAGGGTAAAATTTACCAACCATTCTAGAATTTTCGTTGTTATCTACATAAAAATTCTGTGGACTGGAAGGGTAAAATTTATTATGCGTTAGGATAAAATTTCTCTAACGTAGAATAAAATTTGATCATCATATATTAGTTTTTACTAAATTTCGGGATAGAAATGAGAAAACGATGACTCATGATACACTTTTATAGAACGGCAGGATAATTTCTGTAAAAAATTTCTCTTCATGTATGATTATTTTGAATTTTTAAGCAAATTGAGTAACTTTACGTTTCGACTCTGACAACTAGAAGACCTCCGACAATCAGGAGAAAGTAGTGAAGATTTCGAGAAGTCCCCATTTTTGAAAGCGATCCGTGACAAAAAGAAGTCCTTCCCCAGCTATTAAAATGCAAAAACTATAACATTGCTAGTGCTCTGGCTCCCTTTTATGTTCTCCGATTGTCCGATTATCATTTAATACTTTAATTGCTTTCTCGTCTTATCATTCATCTTATCTGATTTCTTAATTAAACATTATCGAATGATTAGCGTGTACAAGACTTTACGTTGGCGAAATTAGCAGAAGACGAAACTTGAAATACTGCTAATTCTAGTTTCCAAAACTTTACGTTTTCGTCCCCGCAATTTCCATTTGCACCAATGTTAAATTATTTTTTAATGCCATTCATTAACTATTGACGAATTGTGTTCATAGCCAAGAAGATTTGTTAATAACTACAGAGAAAAACAGTTTTGATTTTCAGGAACGTCATTGATTTTCAGAAATTTATGCCCAATCATTAGGGGTTGGAAATAATCATTAGCAATTGTGAAATCAGTGAGTGCCAAATTATGAAATTCGGTGACATTGCTACCAAATTTCACTAATCTGAGTTTTTGAGAGATATCTCAGAATCTAACGGAGATAACGAAATTTTTGGAATTACTTTTTTTGTAGAGCGAATCGCGGGCTATAGAAAACGTCATATCAAAAATTGTGCTCTCTTAGATTCTGAGATATTCATCAAAAACTGGCGAATAGCCAAAATCGACTTGAACCGTTTTACCGCTTCGGTACTGAATTGGTGATAGATTTCTTAAAATCAGTGACATGTCCCAGGAAATCACTGACATCTCTCTGAAGATCAAAACTTTTTTTCTCATCAGTGCAGCCACGTTATTTTTCACTCAATCAAGATCATTTTGTGCTTAAAATGTGTGGAATATTATCAATACTATTGGAGTATACATAACTCCATACCGATAAAATGATCCCTTCATACAGACATCGACAAATAAAGGCCGCGAAATTTGTACAACAATGGGATTCAGCAACAGATATCTAAAAACCTTTATTCACTAAATGCCTATGAAATATTTGTTTTGGAGACATCTTCACAATAAGGTACCGCAATCGAAATACATCGAGTGCCTGGATACATTGATTGTCTGGATTAGATAGTCGGCGGTCTATCGGGATAGATAACATTTCTCGTCGGTGGACAGTTTGTTGCATATCCTTTGCAATCGACCAGATTTAACGATTTATCGAAACAGACTCGGATCTCCCAAAGATAAGACTCTCGCTTCTCCTGTAACATTAGGACGTGGAATTAATCCGTCTTAATTAGTATCATATTATTTTGGGAATTATTAGTGATGCCGTCGAGATTACACGGTAAATTTTTTGGATAGATCATCACGGTTAGAAAAAACATCGAAAGTTTTGGAATCGTCGCAATCTTGAAAAACATGGGATCGGTGCATCTCGTCACGATTTTGGGAGAACTTATCGTGCCTGGCTCTCGACTTTTTCTGTTTTTTCTGTTTTTATATCACCGCTATATCGCAACGATTCCAAAACTTGATGTTTTTTCAGACAGTGATGATCTATACAAAAAATTTATCGTCTAGTCTCGACAGCATCACTAGGAATTATTAGTTCTAGGGGAAATTATCAAGAAACGGTGTGCGCAGTCATCGAAATTTCCAACGTTCTTGCGGTTTTCGTGGGGTTAATTAATCATGAGATCGTGGCAATAATGAGGGACTTTAGGAAAATCATCGCAGAACCTTTTATTGGAAGGAATTTCCTTTCCTAGGGAAGAAGGTTTCTTGCACTTTTCTTCTAGAACTCTCATCCTCGATGGGTTTTCACCAAATTTGCATATGGTTAAAAAAAATGAAATTTTTACGTGCAGAAAACAATTGAAAATTGAAAAAACGGCATTGCATTCGATTTAAAGGGGAAAATCATGAAATTTTAGATTTCACTCCAAATTCACAGAAATTTCCAAATTTTTAGCTACGAGAAGACGAAAATTCCTCAACTTACTT
Source organism: Diachasma alloeum (assembly GCF_001412515.2). Taxonomy (NCBI): domain Eukaryota; kingdom Metazoa; phylum Arthropoda; class Insecta; order Hymenoptera; family Braconidae; genus Diachasma; species Diachasma alloeum. The sequence continues at coordinate 649,000 of NW_021680366.1, forward strand.
GAATTTTCAATCAAATCGTGAATATTTATTACCAAATTTCGCTGAATTTTTCTGATTTCTTTCGATTCTCATTAAAAAAGTGAACTAAAATTTACAGTCCCTATCGATTTTTTCCTCAAATTGTGAATTTTCGATGGAGAAATGCCTTGAAATTTCAGTGGAACTGCTACTTGATGAAAATTTCGATGGGCTGCATCACACGGAGAGAAAAATTCAATAAAAAGTGTGAGTCGGAACTGAAATTGTACGAATCGCCACGTAAATTCTACGTTTTGTTCCTTAAAAATTAACCACCCGTCTGATGACTCACCGCTGTGGGAACAAGTCGTTCCGTAATTTTTCATAAAAATTGTTGAACGTTCAAGAATTTTTGATTTTGGTGGCATAATAAGTCGGGGAATTTCTGTAAAATTTTACTTCTTCGGGAAAAATTACGTAATAATTTCGTACTTTATTCGGTGATGAACCTGAGAATTCCCTAAACGTTTCAGATTTCTTCTCTTCGATTCCCATAAAAATTACCGGAAAGCGACTCCCTATTGGGGATTACGTGAATTGTACCGTAATTTTTACTGAATATATCTCTCCGTGCAGAAATTTGTATGTAATGTCGTATCGTTGACCACAATCATCATCCAAGTTGGAATTCTATCGAAAAATTACCGAATTAGTGATGCAGGCGACTTGACTCCGCCGCCCCAGAACTTTATTGACTCCATTGAAGATAGCCTGAGGGGAATAAGATCTTCCGGGAACGACATTAGCTTTCCTCAAGATGTCTTGAATGTTGTAGATATCATTGAGCTCCAGAGCCTTCTTGAAGTACTTCAGCGGGGTGTCTAATTCTTTCAGTGAAGTAGAGCATGATCCATGCTTCTTCCACTGGTAACTCCAGAATGATTGGTGTGTCCTTCGACCGTCGATAGTCATCCACTTCGCTTTCAGTTCACGCTCTAGTGGGGCTAGAGCTGACGCTTCAAATGTCCCACCATTTTTACAGAATTGTGGGTTCTTGGTGTTGAACTCCGTGGGCCAGAGTCCGTGGATTGTCCATCTGTTGTGATCAGGAAGGTTGCAGGAGGTGCCGCCCTTCTTCTGATGGGCGAAGCAGGCGGTGTTGGGCCACTGCTGGGTGAATACTAGGATGTCGAAGTATTCGGTTGCAAGATTAAAGAAATTTGAGGAGAACTCTTCATCGGGGAGGTGAATTCTTGGAGAGCTGAAAGGAATTAGAGAGTTATTTTACCGTTCTTTTATGGAGAATAGGTACAGTTCGAGAAAAAATTTGCTCTGTCGTAAAATTGTATGATCCATGGGAGAATATTTGATGGAGTGGAGCAGATTTACTGGAGGGAAATTAACCAACTTAAGGATGTTTATGCAAAATCGCATGTACTCGAAAAAAATTTGATTTTTTAAAACTGAGAGATGAAGATATTCCCTTCACTTTGATACAAATTTCAATCCATCAATCCATATTCATTATTTAGAAATGAAATATACAAAATGCGCTAAATGCATGCGCTAACATGCGCTTATATGGGATAGAATCATTCTAATATTTTCCCTTTTTGCCCGGGTACCCCACATTTTTCTCTGGTCATTGGATTCCGTATGATTTTACACATTACCTTCTATTTTTATTTCTATTTTTAGACTCTTCTAGTACACTGATAGAAAAGGTGGAACGATTCAGTTGCACCAAACGAGGCTTCTTAACTGTCACCGCGATTCGTTAATAGTTAACGAATCGTGGTAATAGTTAAAAAGTTGCGTTTGGTTCGACTAAACCATTCTATCAGTGTAGGTGAATTATCAATTTGAACATAAATTTCATAAGTCCGTGTATAAGGAAAAATGAGTTTATTCATTTCTGCCGAGACTATTGCAATTATTGTTTTTTTTAACGTTAGAAAAGTTAGTTTTATATGCTCTGCTGTCAGCGGAAAAACTACAGAATTTTTCATGACCATGAAAAAAAATACATTTACGACAATTTGCCGACACTGGCTAAACATCCTTAATAGAAGGAAATTTAATATCTTTCACGAAAATTAAATTTTTGGCGAGATGATCAGAAATATTCCGAAAAGAGTGAATCACGAATCAGAGACTTTTATATTGAATGAATAGAAAGTTTATGCCGAGGAAAATCTACAGATATTAAAAAAATATAACCCTCGCTTACGCTCAATCGCTTTGAGTTTGAAGGAAAGCAATATCTTATTTTCCTTCTGTCAAACTATTCTTGTCGTTTAAAGTTTCTTTACGCTTACGGTAAATTCAAAGATTATTGAAAACTGCAAAAAAATTGTAGAAAACTCCATTAGATTCGGAATTCTTTTTTTTTTCTCAATTTAATTATCGTTTTGGTTTTTCAAACAAGAAATGTTAAAAAATCCGGATTTAACCCAGTGTCTTATGTGGAAATCAACATTTCCATTGTAATTAAAGATTAACATCTGATTTTTTTTCATTAGATGTGAAAAAAAAGATTTTTTTTGCACACCTCATAAAAAATAATCCACCGTTTTGCAAACAAGTTCTATTATTTATTTATAAGAGGGTAATGTTTGAAAAAATATCAATATTTTGCGAAATTTAATTTAGATAATACTGACTGGGTATGAATTTTTTCAAATTTTTTCCATGCAGTTTAGTTGAAAAATTTCAAAACTGAAAATATCCAAAAGTACTTTAAGGAATATTATCTCATTTCGAAAAAAGACATCACCTTTTCATTCAGTAACTTCCTCCTTAGCCCGAAGAGCTAATTTCTTGTCTGAAACCTACCATCAATTGATCAAATACGTATGCAATGTTTTTCGCTCAAGAAATTATTTTTGTGATATTATATCGATTTTTTCTCAGTGCATATTTGGATAAATAAAATCAAGGATTAAAATGAGAAGAAGGAACTCTGAAAATGAGAAAACAATCAGGAAATTCCGTTCTGCTGTTGCCGAGTTATTGACTATTGAAGGCGGTCCGTTTTGCCTCATTCTCTCCTATATAAATTGACAATCTAAAGAAAATGCCATTAATCAGGTGGATACAATAGAATAAGTTTACTTACCTTCTGACACTAATGATCAGAAAAATCTCCAAAAGAAGAACATGAAGATTCCAAACAAATTTCATTGTCGAAAAATCAAAGAGTGATCGGAATCAAACTGTCGGCTGTAGCCAGATGTTCACTGGAGTACTTATACCTGCCACGGTTGGCAATTAAAAAGCCTTGAGTATTGTACAACGATTGAGAAAGATAAAGTTTCCAGTGCTGTCGAGACACCGTCTTTCGGAGATCTGTAGAATGAATAAAAATCATAAATTTTCTGATTCTACCAAAACTTTGTCGTTTGTTGGTTCATGTACTGCTGATTTCCTTGGGCAAACATTGCATGGTGATTATGCTTGAGATGCATCGAAATTGAACATAACGCAGTCATTCGTTCACTCATTCGTTTATGATAATTTTTTTTCATTCAATTTAGTGAGTTCTTGATCTTCAATTACAAATTTTACATGATTAGTGTTCATAATATGCTAGTGATCACATAGTAATTCGTGAATTCATGAGAAAAAATTAAATAGTAAATTAGAGGTGTAGAAGATTCGAAATTGTAGATTCGATGAATTTTAAAAAAATCTCTTCATTGTTCATTAACTTGGGGGAACACCGCATGGCGATTATGTTTGAGATTCGTCAACAATTGAACGCAACGTTTTTTTTTATTCAATTTATTCAGTTCTTCATTTTCAATTACAAATTTTACATGATTTGTGTTGATGATATGCTTGTAATCACATGGTAATTCCGTCAATTAACGAAAAAATATTAAATAGCAAAGTATACGCGTAGAAGATTCGAAATCATAAAAAATATTTTTTCTAAAAATTATTATGCCAAATTCATTCAAAAAATATTTTTTGAGATTCACTAAGATTTTACCTATAATGAAGGCAAACCATTTTATTTAATGATTTTATTCAAGAGAACTTTTTTGTTTGCTAACAAATTATTTGCAAAAAATATCTCTCCATGAATTTTAAAACGTCTTCGTTGGTCATTTTCTTGGGCAAACACCGCATGATGATTATGTTCGGGATTCGACAAAAATTGAACATAAATCAATCATTCGCTTCTTCATTCGTTCGCTATAATTTTTTTCTTCTAATTCATTCCGTTCTTAATTTCTAATGACAAATATTACATGATTCGTATTCATAATATGCCTGTGATCACATGGTACTTCCGTAAATTACCGACAATATTAAATAGCAAAGTATACGTGTAGAAGGTTCGAAATCATAAAAAAATATTTTTTCTAAAAATTATTATGCCAAATTCATTCAAAAAATATTTTTTGAGATTCACTAAGATTTTAACTATAATGAAGGCAAACCATTTCATTCAATGATTTTATTCAAGAGAACTTTTTTGTTTGCTAACAAATTATTTGCAAAAAATATCTCTCCATGAATTTTAAAACGTCTTCGTTGGTCATTTTCTTGGGCAAACACCGCATGATGATTATGTTCGGGATTCGACAAAAATTGAACATAAATCAATCATTCGCTTCTTCATTCGTTCGCTATAATTTTTTTCTTCTAATTCATTCCGTTCTTAATTTCTAATGACAAATATTACATGATTCGTATTCATAATATGCCTGTGATCACATGGTACTTCCGTAAATTACCGACAATATTAAATAGCAAAGTATACGTGTAGAAGGTTCGAAATCATAAAAAAATATTTTTTCTAAAAATTATTATGCCAAATTCATTCAAAAAATATTTTTTGAGATTCACTAAGATTTTACCTATAATGAAGGCAAACCATTTCATTCAATGATTTTATTCAAGAGAACTTTTTTGTTTGCTAACAAATTATTTGCAAAAAATATCTCTCCATGAATTTTAAAACGTCTTCGTTGGTCATTTTCTTGGGCAAACACCGCATGATGATTATGTTCGGGATTCGACAAAAATTGAACATAAATCAATCATTCGCTTCTTCATTCGTTCGCTATAATTTTTTTCTTCTAATTCATTCCGTTCTTAATTTCTAATGACAAATATTACATGATTCGTATTCATAATATGCCTGTGATCACATGGTACTTCCGTAAATTACCGACAAAATATTAAATAGCAAAGTGTAGAAGGTTCGAAATCATAAAAAAATTTCTTCTACAAATTATTATGACAGATTCATTAAAAAATACTCGTTGATATTATCTAAGATTTTTCCTATGGCGAAGGCAAAACATTCTATTTAATGATTTTAGGAATGTCTTCGGAACTAATCGATTCGAGAGAAAGTGTCGATAGAATTTGTTGTTTGCCAAAAAATTAGCTACAAAAATTTCTCTCGATGAATTTTTTTAAATGTCTTTTTGTCTTTCTTCAGGAGATGTTTGCAAAGTAATTGACACATGAATTTTAACCAAATAAAATGAGTCAAAAAATCTCATGCAGATGACCTTGCAAAAATCTCCTGATATTTTTTATTGAAATTATTGGATTTAGAGATGTTTGCATTTACGATTGCAATTTACTCTGCAACTTCAGGATCTGCCTGTCGTTCCGCAAAATTGAAGCTAAATTATCGTGCAATTAAAATTGAATTACGTGGTATTGATTGGGAACAATTCCCGGGTACATAATCTCTCTCTTGGGAGAGCAATTTGTTGGAAAACCCACGATTCCATTGCAGTCGATTAGATTTAATGATTTATCGAAGCATATCCGGATTTCGAAGAGATAGGACTGCTTTTCTTTCTGAAAACAGAAATTACATCACGTGGATTATATAAAAACCAATTTAAAATTTACCTTCCATGAAAACTTGAGAAAATAACGATAAATTGAATTGAAGGGTCACAGGGTCATAAGGGTCAGATTAACGATCAGAATAAGGGTCATGTAGGTCATGTGGGGCTCTCTCTCTATCTCTCTATATTATGAAAATTGAAATCGACTTCTGGTGATGAAAATTTGGTACTCGAAATTAAGACTCAATAATTAAGGGTCACAAGGGTCAAAATAAGGGTCATGAGGGTCAGAGTAACCATCACAAGGCCCAGAATAAGGGTCATGACGGCCAGAATAAGGATCACGAGGGTCATGATGGTCAGAATAATGGTCCGAGAAAGGGTCACAAGAGTCAGATTAAGGGTTACAAGATCAAGGGTCGGATTAAAGTTCGTATGGGTCAGATTAAGGGTCACAAGGGTTAGATTAAGGATCATATGGATCAGATTAAGGGTTACAAGATCAAGGGTGAGATTAAGGTTCGTATGTGTCAGATTAAAGGTCACAACGATCAAATTAAGGGTCCAAATAAGGGTAAGAAGGGTCAGATTAAGGGTCTTAATGGGGGTCACAAGGATCAGATTAAGGGTCACAATAATAATCACGAGGGTCAGAATAAGCGTCATGAGGGTCAGAATAATGGTCCCAATTAAGGGTCACCAAGATCAAATTAAGGGTCCAAATAAGGTTAACAACGGTCAGATTAAGGGTCTAAATAAGGGTCACAAGCGAAGCGAGCATGAAGCGTAACCCCCTAGTAATGCAATAAAAATTTCCAACAAACATGCCGAAAAAAAATTCAGGCGAAAATTGTCAACCCTGCATTTCAGAAAATGATTAATTACCTTATTAGACACGCATTCCACTTGACAAGTCTTCCCTAAGACCTCCCTGACCCCATCCAAGATAGTCTGAACAGGGTACGACGACCCAGGATGGATATTTGCCTTTCCAAGAACATGCTTCATGTCATAAACATCCAAGAGCCTCAGTCCCTCCTGGAAGTACTTCATTTCCGAGTTCAGAGGCTCAAGCACAGCTGAGCACGTGCCATGCTTCTGCCACTCGTGTTTCCAGAAAGAGTATGGCTTCGTGCCTTTCTCAACATCAATCCACTTCACCTCCATCTCCTTTTCAATTGGCGCGAGGGCTGTGACATCGAAATGCAGACTGGGGTTGCAGAACTGGGGACCAAGTTTGTGGTACTGCGTCGGCCATAATCCGTGGATTGTCCACTCATCGTCCTGTGGTAGATCGCAAGTGTTGGAGGTAGATTCTTTCTTCCAGGTGTAGCAGACTGTCTGGGGCCAGTGTTGAGTGAAGATGAAAATGTCAAAGTCTGTGGAATTTCTGGTGGGTTTTACGCCACGATTTCTTGAATTTTTTCTTCTCCTTGCTTGACTGAAAAAAAGGATCAGGGCAATGATGATACACTGTGAAAACAAGTGGATAATTGCATTTTGTTATACATTAGTAGCGCTATTGTTGCTAGTAGATTAGCAATTTACTTCCGAATGCATTCTCCTTTTTCAAAATTCTTATTTCAACATTCTCTTCTTCAATTTTCTCGTGGCATAGTACAAACAAATCTGTCAATCCTGAACATCACAAAAAGGCACCGTAAACGCGTAATTACCTTTCAATCAAATCCCCAAGAAATAAAATTTAAATAAAAGAACGAGAAGAAAGAAATGAAATATCTCACATCTGAAAAAACTTAAAAATTGGGAATAGTATCCTGAAAATTAGGGATGAATCACTGAAACTCAAAACTTTTTCCTGTCCGTAGATTTAGAATACGAAAAGATTTCTTTGTGTTGTTGATATCCTCCCCTCATTACCTAAACAATTCATAATCACGAAAACTGAAGCATTCAACTCGTTAAATTTCCTTCACAACTAATCGATAAAAAATAATCTAATCGCTCCCTCCACGATTAAAAGAAAATCATTCAATCACCGCCAGTTTCATGACTCACTCAAATCTCGGTTCAAGTAATCACTATCAGTCACTTTCTCTCAACTTCTCATTCTCCCAACCGATAAAAATACTACAACTAAAAAAAGATAGATATATCTTGCGTTTGAGCACGCGTAAAAATTGGAAATAGATTTTTGAAACTCAAAACTTTTTTATCTCCATGGATTTAGAATACGAAAAGACTTCTTTGTGTTGTTCATTTCCTCCATTGCAAACAAAAATTGCAAAATTTTCTCCTGAAACCCCTCATTACTTAAGTAATTCATCATCACCAAAGCTGAAGCATTCAACTCTTCGAGTTTACCTCACAACTAATTTGTGAAAAATAATCCAATCGCCCCCTCCATTACTCCAAAAAAATCAGTCCTTCACCCCCACCAAATAAATTTATGACTCGCTCAAATCTCAATTCAAATAATCACAAAAAAATACTTTCCCTCAACTTGTCACTCACTCAAACGATAAAAATACTACAACTAAAAAAACGTTGAACATACAAATCTGATAAACCTGAGCATCACAAAGGCACCGCAAACTCGTAGTTATCTCTCAATGGAAGCTCCGAGTAATGAACTGTAAATGAAAGAACAAGAAGAAAGAAACAAAATATCTTACGTGTGAGCACACACGAACAGCACCACCAGGATCACAACCAAGAATTTCCCCTTAATTTCCATTTCACGATTCCACTCCAATTCTTTATCAAAAATTAAATATTGAAAGAAAAATTAAATGTCTCATTGACGTACGGCAGCTGTGCCCACGCAGATGTTCACTGACGCCAGCCGTTGAGAAACATTTTACTCTGTACTATTTCCAACGACCTCCCTCCACTCACAGAAGTGGCATTCCAAGCAATCAGCCGTTGGTACCTGAAGGCTTTGTGTCGTCACAGGTAGATCTGCACTGCAGCTATCTCCCCAGTTGTATCGCAATACGGAAAAAATGCATGGACATTGCAGTTTGACTCCGTTTCAATCGAAATTCGTTATTGAAATCGTCATTCGTTATAATTCTGTTTATCGAAATTAATGCTATCGAAATCACTCGCACGTACCGTTCTAATGCAGATGATCGGGGAATTTGTTATCGTACGAGGAAGAGATAAGTGTTATCAGAGCGAGTGGGGGATAATAGGTAGCGCCACTGGGAGCGTTGGATTACATAGAACCGAACAAAGAGTCTAATTGCACTGGGGTTTACGTAGAGGTATCGATTTCTGTGGGAAACATCGCGGCATGACGTTGTGGATATCCGAGGAAAGTTGCTGAGAGAGTTGTCTTCGTTATCTTACTTTCGCTGAAAATCTATTGATCATTTATTTAAGGATGTTTGTGCAAAATTGTTAGCACTAAAATAGTATCACCCAAAAAAAATGACTTTTTGACACGCTGCTACGTTCACCTCGTGCCGAAATAGTATATTTCGTAACGAGTGCAAAAAAATTATTCTCGCCTTCGGCTCGTGATATAATCCCACGAGCTAAAAAACATTTTTTCACGAGTTACGAACAATATTTTTCATCACAATGTGGCGGAAATTGGACTTTTAGGCACGCGGAGCGTGCCGAAAAGTTCACTTTTCGTCACAGCGTGATGAAATAGTATATTTCGTGACGAGTGCAAAAAAGTGTTTTTTGGCGAGTGGGAGGTTTATATCACGAGCCGAAGGCGAGTGATATAATCCCACGAGCTAAAAAACATTTTTTCACGAGTTACGAACAATATTTTTCATCACAATGTGGCGGAAATTGGACTTTTAGGCACGCGGAGCGTGCCGAAAAGTTCACTTTTCGTCACAGCGTGATGAAAATAATTTTTCTTCACTTCGTGTCTGTTAACCGACGTTTTACAGCTACTGTGATGGAAATACACTTTTCAAAACGGTTTAATGTGCGTAAAGCGGTTATTTCCGCACTCCGTCCGTAAAGTTCACGGGCGTGCGTAAGGGTGATGCCACAATGGACGCCCCGTGAAACGTACGGAATGCGTGAAACAATTATTCAACTGTTCTTCGATCATTTTTGAGAATAAAAAAGATGCGCTCCGGCGTTTTTCTCACGAAGGGACCAATCTAGGGTTAAATAAGAAATTTCCACTGGGATTTGGTTCAACCAATTAGCAGAGGAAATATGGATCATTTTTTTCAATGATTGATTTATTCTGTCATGCTTTATTTTTGTTTGACTCAAGTTCAACTAGAAAAAAACACTCTAAACAGATTAATGATATAATTTATAATTATTAATTGACTCACTGGTTAAACCCGCTGATCGTCTCAGCAAGCATACATTCTTCGAATTATCCGTATTAAAATCGTGAAAATTCTAGAACTGCGTCTGTACAATTTCTCATTTGTCATAAATATAAAATTCACAAAATTTTTATCACTCCATGCTTAGATGACTCTTCACGAGTCTTCCGATCAGGTGTAACGCTTGGAACGTCTTGTTGGGCTGGAGACGCTGCCTCAGTAAGTAATAAGTGATCGCCCTGAAGACTATGAGGATGACGATGAGGGCGAGGAAATTACTCCAAAATCCGGACTCCACCATTCCTAATTGAGAAAGTGGAAATTCGAATTCATTATCGTCAGACGTCACTGAATATTTTTATTGATGGTGATTTCACGTTTGAGCTCTTGTCGATGATAATTATTGAATTATCTTTTCCGTACTGACCTTCACTTTTCCCAGTCCGGGGATTGGTATTGACCCTTCCCTGAACTGGCAAAAGTGAAAGTCACTATGGAAAAATATCGTTCGCGCCTACACGGAGAGATATTTTTTAGAAAAATTCTAGTGTTAGCACTGGAAAAGAGGCGCAAAGTGTCGGCCAAGAAAAAATTCCAGTGCCGGCACTAGAAATTTTATTGGGGAAAACGTGAATTTTTCCTCATATTTCTGTGAAAATTTCACAGAAATACCAAGAAATTTTACCTTAACAGTACTAGAATTTTTCACATCCGGTGGATTGTATTTTTTTCCAGTACTCGTACTAGAATTTTTCTAGAAAATTTCTCTCCGTGTAGTGCCACAGGGGTTTTCTTCTCGTGTATTCGGCTCGGCGTGCCAATTTCACCCTCGTCGAAAATCCCAGTGACACTGTTTCAAGTAAATATATTTCAAATATTGGAAATTTTTTTCTCAGTGTAGAAAACTCGAATATGCTGAAATATTTGGTTCTGATTGGACGTACACAGGTCTTTCAAGATCTCTCCAGACCTAGATTGACCTGGTAAGTCCTAATCAGCTCTGCGACGTACTTTTCCGGAGACCTTTCGAATCCTCAGTTCTTTTCGGTCCTGAGAAGTCCTTCTCTATGCTACCGAGACCACGGGATTTCACGAGGGGGCGGATGATAAAAATTTCCAACAATTCTACCGAAAATTTCAGTCAGAAATTTTCGACAGTGAGCCTTTATTCAAACGTAAACTCGATCATCTATTTGCGTTTTTATTGGAGTGAATAGAAAAATATCGGATTGACATATTTTATTTGATTTCATTACGTATTTGATTCCATTCACATCGAGAATGATTGGAACTCACCCATAGTCCGCAGCATTTCTTTAGGAATGCTGTAATGACAATAGATCTCCGCAGGAGGACAATGGAGTTTCTTCCTCCCATATCCGAAGACAGCGACGCAAAGTGCCTCTAAACCGTATCGTATATAGCTGAGGTACATAGGAAGGAGGCGATAAAACGGTAGTGGCCCTTGCTCGCCCATTCCCTGCACCGCCACCAGCATCAGAGGTACCGATATCACAGGCCCCACGAACATACCATTCTGTAACCGTGCCATTGTTTTTCGTAATTATCTTGGGGGTTTGAGATGCTTATGGCTGTTTGCAGTGCACGGAGAGAAATTTTTGATAAAAATTATCCGACCGTTCTATAAAAGTGTATCATGAGTCCTCGTTTCCTCATTTCCATCCCGAAATTTAGTAAAAATTAATATATAATGATCAAATTTTATTCTACGTTAGAGAAATTTTATTCTGACGCATAATATATTTGAAGTCTAAATAACACGGTGGCGAATAGCCGCGGAGGTGACCAAAGTCGTCGGGTCGCGCATGATGACCAGAATAGGGNGACGCATAATATATTTGAAGTCTAAATAACACGGCGGCGAATAGCCGCGGAGGTGACCAAAGTCGCCGGGTCGCGCATGATGACCAGAATAGGGTTAAAGTAGTATGGTCACTCTCCAAAGTGATCGTTGAGTGTCCGTCAAGAAAATCTAAAAAAATTAATCAAAAAACTATGATTTATAATTGAAAATTCTCTTTGTGAATTATAAAATTATGAATATAAGAATTAATCGATTATTTTTTATCATTTTTCACTTATTAGTCAAATAATGTACCTCCTTTGACTAGCGTCGTTTTATGTGTGGCAACGCTGTAACTTAACAGCGTAGGGAAAACGAGATTTGAAATGCCCGCTTGTCCCCACTCCACTAACGCTTCGTTGCCGCATCTACTCGACACGCAATTTCCGAACACCGAGGAGCAGAAATTATTTATAACTAAAGTCCCAAACGGTCAATAATTTTCATCGATGGTCGTAAATTTTTGTTTTTTTTCCATTTATTGGTATTTTTTTATAATCTAATCTTGGATTTATCATAAAAATCACCCAAAAATGTGATTTGCCCATAAGACTCTGTGTTAAAATCTAGTTTTTCATTAATTCTTATCAACCATACTAAACGATCAATGTACCACAAATTGCACCAGGAGGTTGTTATTGATATTAACTTTCATAAAAAAATTACTTCATATTTTAATCGTGGAAATCGATCCGTGACCATACTACTTTAACGAAAATGGAGTGAATCTCGCTATTGACTTACTACGATGCTGAGGGAACTGCCTATGGCTAGACCCAAAGTCTCAGCAATAAATACACAGACTATGCAAGTGCTGAAGAACATTGCTATTCGGAAGAGCTCCAGCGGTTGACCCACGAAGAAGTAGACCATTGAGAGGTAGATCAGTGCAAGAATAATCTGAAAAAGTTTTTTCTAATGATCAATCGGTACATTGACGGTCAGAGATGAATGTGAACAACTGTTTCTAAGTCCTCCCGGACGGGGCCCTTCGATTACCAAGCGCAGCGCGTGCTCAATACGACTCGAATTCGATTATTTCTAATGAATGGAAAATTATGAAACCGGTTTCTAATTGAAGCTACAGTATTTCGGTTTCCAATGTTATGTGTTTGATCAAGTTATTTTCCATAGATTTGGAAATAATCAATTTTGAAAACAAGCGTTCACATTCGCATGGGTCGATACCATGCGTTGACTCCGTACGTGAGGGGCTAATTACATACACGGAGAGAAAAATTCAATAAAAATTACTAGAAAAAAAACGTAAAAGTTACGTTTCGAAACGTAATCCCTGAGCGAGGTAAAATTCAATAGAAAGTGTGAGTTGGAACTGAAATTGTACGAATCGCCACGTAAATTCTACGATTTGTTCCGTAAAAATTAATCACCCGTCTGATGATTCACCGCTGTGAGGACAACAAGTCGTTCCGTAATTTTTTCCCAACGATTGAGAAATTTTACGGAACAGAACGTAGAAATAACTCACCAGCTTCCTAAAAATTGTTGAATGTTCAAGAATTTTTTATTTTGGAGGCATAATAAGTCGGCCAGTTTCTGTAAGATTTTACTTCTTCGGGAAAAATTACGTGACAATTTCGTACTTTGTTCGGTGATGAATCTGAGAATTCACTGAACGTTTCAGATTTCTTCTCTTCCGTTCCTATAGAAATTGCCGGAAAACGATTCCCCATTGTGGATTACGTGAATTGTTCCGTAATTTTTACTGAATATTTCTTTCTCTGTAGTTGACTTAAATTTTCTGTCCTGTGACTTTTACGAATTACACTTTTGACGTTTCAGTGCTTCTTCTTGATTCGAAATACTATTCTCGTGAGAAGACCCGGTAAACCGCGATTCTAACCTCGCTTCGCTCGGTTTGATCGCGGTTTACGGGCCTTCTGACGAAAAATTGCATTCATCACACGGTCCAAAAGTATTTTCTGACGAATGTGATTATAGGCCTCGCCTTCGGCTCGGCCTACAAAGCCACATTCGTCAGAAAATACTTTGTGGACCTTGTGATGAAAATAACTAATTTCGATACGAGTGATACGGAATGTCCACGAGTGTGACGTTGGCGGCCCGAGGCGAAGTCGAGGGCTGCCAATCACACGAGCTGAATATTTCTGTCTCACATGTGTCGAACAATATTTTTTGACAGTGACGTTACATTCAGTGAGTGCCGAACTGTGTCTTTGTCGTTTACAAGTAAACGAAAAGGAACATTTCGGCACGAGGTGAACGTTTACTTCATCTTTTTGATAATGAATTTATCAAAATTCTCAGTAATTTTTTATTGCAAATTACCATTGACCAACCTGTACTGGAATCGTGGATATTGTTAGTGCACAGAAATAGGGGCTTATTTTGTACCATCTGTTGAAATGCTCTCGTTTCACGAGTTGTACTTGCAGAGGAACTGAAACAGTATTTCAAAAAATTCTCGGTAATTTATTATGATAAGTGAATTCCGCCGCATACTCGTTAGGAATGTATTCCTCAGCCATTTTTTCAAATGAGCAAATTTAGATAAATTTATAACAACTACTTTCTTGGACTTAAAATTTTTTTTTCATTTCTCTAAACCTGATCATTCTCCAGATATTTACAACATAATTTTTATTAATTCCTGAGTCTCATTGATTACATCAAAAAATAGTTTTAGTGATCATTTCGGGAATATCACAAAAACGAATTTTCTTAAATTTTTTTTCAAATCTTCTAGTTTCTACAGAGAAAAAAAAATTTTGATTTTCACGGACATATATAATTGATTTTTAGAGTAATATCACTTATTTTCATGGTTCCATTTCTAATTTTTACAAATCTGTAACTCAATTTCAGTGATAAAAATCACTAATGATCAGATTCATTCTAGTCAGTGTCTAATATTACCAACAATTGGGGATAGATTCCGGGAAATCAGTCACATGTGCCCGAAAATCAAAACTGTTTTTTGTCAGTGTTCTGAGATTTGAGTAGAATCCTAATAGGATTCATTCACTGTCAATAAATCTTCATAACTATCCACCAATATCATAGTTAAATACACTGAGATAAATATCGTCATAATATCACAAACCTAATTTCTTGCGCCAGATATCTCATCTTTTGCGGATAAATTTCTTGGGATACGAATTCCGGATAATGTGTCAGACAATATCAGATTTCGGTGAACTGTTCATAACTTGAACATGAAAATTTCATGATAAAGTGAGAATTTCGTACCACAAGAAATCGGTTTTTTCGTGTCAGAAGATGAGAAAATGACCAAAAATATTAAAAGCTTCAATTCAGTGAATCATGAATCAGAGACTTTCATATTGAATGAATAGAGAGTTTATGCAGAGGAAAACCTCCAGATATAGAAACAATATAACCGTCGCTTACGCTCAATCGCTTTGAGTTCGAAGGGAAGCAATATCTTCTTTTCCTTCTGTCAAACCATTCTTGTCTTTTAAGGAATATTATCTCATTTCGAAAAAAGACATCACCTTTTCATTCAGTAACTTCCTCCTTAGCCCGAAGAGCACCGATTTCTTGTCTGATACCTACCATAAATTAATCAAATATGTATGCCATGTTTTTCGCTCAAGAAATGATTTTTGTGATATTATGTCCATTTTTCCCTTAGTGTACAAACAAATGCATTCGTTATCATTCATTAATAAATTGTATTCATTAACAACTTACTCCGAACGTACATTAATAAATGCACATTTGAGCAGAAAAAATCGGTGCAAGCCTCCAGCCAAATTCACTCTTTGATTTCATTTTGATTTTTATTTCATAAAGATCCAACCGCGTAAGCCCAATCACAGGATCAAATCTTACTTCGCAAAACAATGAATGAGACTATTATCTACACTGAGAGAAAAATATGATTCTTCTGACTATATTCATCACCATCGAATTATAGTCAAAAAGTGCTCAACAATTTTTCATGGGTTACGGTAACTATGACCGGAGAAGTAATTACTACAATGGAATGTAGTCATTGCAACTATTTTATAGTTCTACTCACGATTGATTTGTCGTGGTTACTTTTGAACTTTGGTTATTTTAACTGCATTTTGATTTGCAAAAATTACGCTTGTGAAGTTACTATAATGTTATGTGCCGCATACAAAAAAAAAATTGTATCGTTCACCAAAACTGCCTCAACTATTTTCTTATTGTAAATTGAACTTTAGATTTTTCTCTCAGTGTTTCTCCTCTATTTCTTCGCTACAAAGCCGACAATCAACAACATTGAAACCTGATTCGAATCGCAAAGGAGAACAATCTCAATAAAACCCGTCATCAGCGGTACTTACTGGTCTAAATTTCTCAATTATACTACTCCCATTACTTACAGTGTAACAGCACTGGTAACATTGGAATGAACAGAAAGACAATGAGACAGGCGAAGCAGAAACCAAAGTTGAAGAGGGTTTTTGACCCGTCATTTCCAATCCCCAGGAATAATCCACCGATTACGAAGCCCAGGAAAATGTGCAATGATATTTTCAAAAATACGTAATTCTGAAAATGTAAGAAGGAAGAAATAGAGATGCACTGTTAGAAAAAAAATTAGGATTTCATGCACGCAGAGAAATATTCGATAAAAATTACGTATCTTTTCCGTAATTCCGGAGCGAAATGTGAAAATTTTACGGAACTGTCACGGAATTTTTCCAGAGTGTTCCGTAATTTTTATTTGCATCTCCTACACTGATAGAACAGATTAGTTATTGTTAACGAATGGATTTTGGTTGGAGGTTAGGGACTATTCGGTCTCACCAAATGTTGAGGAGCCTTGTTTGACTTGACTTTCGCCATTCAAGTGAACCATTCGTTAACTATTAACGAATATTCATTTGGTCGTATTCAACTCTAGCATTCGTTAATAGTTAACGAATCTTGTTTGGAATAAATGAATCATTCTATCAGTGTATGAAGAATTACGATACCGTCGTATAAATTTTCTGAGTCGATTCCGTAATCGGTAAGCGAATTGTGAGTTCCGTAATTTTTACTGAATATTTCTCTCCGTGTGGACATTTGACTAGCGATACTCCAAGACATTTCATGAAACATTAGGAGACAAAACTTTGGAGAGATGGTCTGGTCTCAATGCACATGGAAATCTCGTCTCAATCTCAAAATCCATAATATCGACTCGTCTCGTGATGACTCCGAGACAATTTATTTCATGTCGGTTGCCAGTTTTTCGCGTTTTTTATATGTGGGAAATCGAGGCGAGACAAAGCGAGACAAAAACCGAAATTTTACATTAAAAATACGAAAAACTTGAGAACGAGATGAGATAAATTGACTCGGAGTCATCACGAGAGGAGTCGATACTTCGTATTTCGAGACTGAGACGAGAGGAATGATTTCCGTGTTCATTGAGAATGAGATCATCTCTCCAAAGTTTTGTCACGTAAAGTGTCTCGTGGCATCATTACATTTGACTAGTAATTTTAGGAGAGTGACATTCAACTCAATTTTCGCGCGGGGGGGGGGGATAATTAAAATTTCAGATTTCATTGAGCTGAAATTCCAAATTTTTTGGCGGCAAGAAAACGAAAATTCCCCAATTTACTTAAATTTTCAATCGAAATATGAATATTTAGTGCTAAATTACACTGAATTTTCAAGCAATTGAGGATTCAAGGATATATTTACTCAGTGTATAGAATAAATAACAGATATGTCCGCATCATGATGAGTTGTGTCCTAATGCTTTGACAATTAATTATCAAAAAACGCGAAAAAATTCCGAAAAAATAAACGCGTGACACATTTCGGTCATCTCCGTTTTATTATGGATATTATGGAAAGGGAATATAATAAGCTTTTATCTGGAGTGAATCAATTATTCATTACAATCAAAATATTTTAATTGGAATGGAGAGTTGTAATAAACTTACTCGATCTCGGTAAAATTGCAGCATCATTCTTCGTAATAAGATGTAGAATTGATCCCACCAGGGTATTGTAATACTTGTTTCCTCAATTTCGAGTTCACATTTTGGAGATCTGGAGATTGGGGTAATGGGACACCTTATATCAACTGCCGAGACCATTTTTTCGACGTATTCAGCTCCGTATTCTCCAGAAGAAATTTCGATAACTGAGCAACAAAGAATAATTAATTTGAAGGAAAATTGTGCATCAGGGATCGCCATCAATATTAAATTTCTGTAATATTACAAGAATTTGCCCCTTATATTAATGAAGGTTTAACATATGCTGATCAAATTTTTTTATAAATAGTATAACATTAGTGATCTAATTTTTTCGAATAATGATGAATTAAAATTTGATAATATGGACCTGTAAATTTACCACTAAGTGAATAATTCAAATTTCTTCAAAGAGGATTTTCGATTACACAAATAATAGTCGATCTTCCTACCTCAATTATTGATAGTTAAAATAGTTGAAAAATTCGAATATTTGAATTGATGACACTTGAGTAATCAAAAAATTGAAGAGAGATATTAATTATTTGCCGGTTATAATATTTTACGGTAATTAGATATGATGGATTTGGCTATCTCTGGTTTGTACGTAATTGAAAAAAAATATTTAATTAAAAATCTAGTGCTTTCTGTCATTAACTGTGCGGAATTTCTATAGCAATTCTATTGCAGCTCTGTGATAATATAATTGGAAATACTTATACGAGGGTTATAATAAGGGCCACAAGAATCAAAATAAGGGTCACGAGGGTCCAAATAAGGATCTCAATATATCTCTCTACATTATAAAAATCCAAATCAACTTCTGATGGCTGAAATTTAATGATGAAAATTTGGATCACAAGCGTCAGATTAAGGGTCTCAATAAAGGTCACAAGGGTTAGAATGAGGGTCAGGTTAAGGGTCACGAGGGTGAGAATAAGGTTCATGACGGTCATGTGGGGATCATATGAGGGTCATATTGGGGTCATATGGTGTTGGCGAGCAGAGCGAGCAGGGGGCGTAGCCCCCTAGTAATCAATATAAACAATGGTCGGTATATTTTTGCTAAGAAATTAGGAATTTGCAAATTTAATTTTTTTATAGTGGTGAGTGGGGTAAAATTAAACATGGGGGCAAAATGAAACAGTCAAAAAAACGACTGTTTGACGCAATTCAAGTAAGAAAAATTAATAAAAAAAATTTATTGAGAAATTATTGAAATTATTGAAAAGTTTTGATGGGCGATGATTTTGTCAATGGATTATTCGATTGAAATTCAGCATCACAGTTTCCTTTTTCCCCTTCTGGGCCTCCCCCTGGGAGACCCTTGCTCTGGACTTCGGATTTTGCTGTTTCATTTTCTTTTCAATTCATCCATTGACAAAGTCTTCTCCCGCCGAAACTTCTCAATAATCGTCCATTCTACTGAATGAAAAATTATTATTCTCATCAGTACTCCCAAGAATAAAAAAAGGTGGTAAAAAAAAATTTAATAAAAAACATTTTTTTTGCTTGCATTGCGTCAAACAGTTTTTTTTACTGTTTCATTTTGCCCCACGCTTCCCTATTTTTTTACATTGAAACTGAAGTAGTAAACTCAGCGGTACGATAAATAATGGTCCTTCAATTTTGAAATTACAATGCGGCCTCCGCTTAATAGAATCTTTTTTTTTCTATTCAATGTTTTCATGTGCAAAATTGCTAATTTATACAAAAAAATCCTACAGAGTTTACGAAAAGGAAAGAAAATTCTCCATTTCCCCAACACTTCATTAAATTCAGCACTTAATTACTCACCGAAATCAGCGGGATTGTAGTGAATGGGACAATCAATCCCCATCTGATGGAGAAATGGTATGACTCCATTGGCAGGCCCCCTGTAGGCGCATTGACCCGTAGTGATCACATAAACATGATGAAATTTGGAAAAAATACTAGCACTCGGTGTGTGAATCGAACAAATAACAGTCCTCCCACTCTTGGCTACTCTCTGCAGAAGCTCTATGCATTGTATCGATGATAAATCATCCAAGCCTCTGGGACGAATTTGCGTCAATTAATATAAACGCCCACTTAATATTTTTTGCAATTTTTTGAAGATGATTGATATTTACGTTGTCGGCTCATCTAAGAAGATTACGGGGGGGTTATTGACGAGTTCAAGGGCAATTGACAGCCTCTTCCGCTCGCCTCCGGACAATCTCTCGGTAACTGTGTCTCTCGCATTTGTCAGTCTCAAAGTCTCCAAGATGTCGTCCACCTGGGAATGAGGGAAATTGCTGTCGTTGATTGATTATACTTTCTCTATTTTATGATGTCATTATTCATAATTTATATTACTGCAGACGTATTTCTAACACTAGATTAGTCCGTGCGGGTATGTACTACTCCATGGGGTAAAATGTGTGTCAATTGTAGTGAATAGTATCAATAATAATTGTAGCAATAATAGTAGTAATATCTAGTTTTCCGAAGGAAAACTATCAGGAATGTATTGTTTTTTTTATATAAATATCTACACAGTTCAAAGAGAAAAGTTGGTAGATGTTAATTTTCTTGTATAAACACTGATAGAACGTGGTAAACCGCACTGATAGAACGGATACGTTACTGTTAACGAATGGATTTTGGTTGGAGGGTAGGGTCTATTCGGTCCCACCAAATGTTCATTCGTTAATAGTTAACGAATGTATATTTGAGGAGCCTTGTTTGACTTGACTTTCGCCATTCAAGTGAACCATTCGTTAACTATTAACGAATATTCATTTGGTCATATTCAACTCTACCATTCGTTAATAGTTAACGAATCTCGTTTGGAATAAATGAATCATTCTATCAATGAATTCAGTAGCGAAGTGGTAAACCGGTATAAGTCGATTTTGACTATTGGTCAGTTTTCAATAAATGTGGACGTCCGCATGAAAAGGGACCACTTTGTCGATTCTAGTTTCCGAGATATTCACGTTTTTGTCTCAGCAACTCCCATTTACACTCATATTAACGTGTTTCTTTCATTGGCTCCGACAACGTCATTTTTCACCCTATGAGGATCATTCNTAACGAATCTCGTTTGGAATAAATGAATCATTCTATCAATGAATTCAGTAGCGAAGTGGTAAACCGGTATAAGTCGATTTTGACTATTGGTCAGTTTTCAATAAATGTGGACGTCCGCATGAAAAGGGATCACTTTGTCGATTCTAGTTTCCGAGATATTCACGTTTTTGTCTCAGCAACTCCCATTTACACTCATGTTAACGTGTTTTTTTCATTGGCTCCGATAACGTCATTTTTCACCCTATGAGGATCATTCTCGGCTCAAAATGTGCGGAATGTTATAAATATTATCAGAGTATACATAACTCCATATCGACAAAGTGATCCCTTTTCATGCGGACGTCCACAAATATTTCGGAATCTACACTGAGAGAAAAATATGATTCTTCTGACTTCATTCCATCACCATCGAATTATAGTCAAAAAGTCCTCAACAATTTTTCATGGGTTACGATAACTATAGCCGGAGAAGTAATTACTACAATGGAATGTAGTCATTGCAATTATTTTATAGTTCTCCTCACGATAGGTTTTTCGTGGTTACTTTTGAACTTTGGTTAGTTTGACTGCATTTTGATTTGCAAAAATTACGCTTGTGAAGTTACTATAATGTTATGTGCTGCATACAAAAAAAATCGTATCGTTCACCAAAACTGCCTCAGCTATTTTCTTATTGTAAATCGAACTTCAGTTTTTTCTCTCAGTGTAAGGGAAATAGCGAAATTGTTGTAATTTCCTTTTTTGTAGCTCTCAATTTGCTCTACAAAAAAGATTGTGACGAAAATTTTGCTATTTCTCTTAGATTTTGAGATATTCATTGCAAACTGGGCAATAGTCCAAATCGACTTATACCGGTTTACCACTTCACTACTGAATTATTCACTTGAGATTTTGTTCTATAAAAATTATTGGGCACAAACTTTTTCGTTACTAAATTCAAAAACAAACCCAAGAGAAAAAATGATATAAAAAACATCAACACCTCTGGTTTTGGACAACAATCAGTGCAAAAATTGAATAGAATTTTCAATATACATTCAATAAAATTGCTCAGACACATCAAATGAATAATAAATTTGCACATTGGAATAATGAATGAAGGCTCGCTGAAACTGTAAAATAAATTGTTTATTCACGCTGGGATGATTGATTACAACAAGATCAATCAGTCACACTTACGACAGCATCCTTAGTTTGCCGATCCACGTGGAGTCCTAATTTCAAATCAGCAGAAAAATTCATAGCCTCCAGGACAGTGAGTTTGGGCTGCAACAGATCCTCTTGCATAATGTAACAAGACAGCTTCTTGAATCTCTTCGAATTTAGCTTGACTCCATTGATGGATATGCATCCTGTCATTCCGGTTGACCTTCATCAAATGACAGAAAATTATTGATTTTCTAAATCCATTATTCCTCTGTCCACGTGTTTGCTTTAAGGCTTAACGAGGCTATAAAATCATTCATTAATACTCCGCCGTATTAAGCGCCGCTCCGCACCGGCATAAATCGACGTAATGATAAATTTGAAAGATCTAGGAAAAAAATGATAATAATCAAGAGTGGTCTACACATAGAGAAATTTTCTAGAAAAATTCTAGTACGAGTACTGGAAAAAATTACAATCCACGGGCTGTAAAAAATTGTAGTGCTGTTAAGGTAAAATTTCTTGGTATTTCTGGTAAAATTTCTGGGGATTTCTGTGAAATTTTCACAAAAATACCGGGAAAAATTCGCGTTTTCCCCAATAAAATTTCTAGTGCCGGCACTGGAATTTTTTCCTGGCCGTCACTTTGCGCCTCTTTTCCCGTGCTAGCACTAGAATTTTCTTAAAAAATTTTACTCCGTGTAGATTGTATACTTGAAGAAGCCCCGTGAGATGTTTTATGTTCAGTATTACCCTTAATTACATATTCAAGCTCAAAGTTGCCATGTTTTTCTAAAAATTTGCATTCACGGAGAGAAATATTCAGTAAAAATTACGGAACAATTCACGTAGTCCGCAATAGGGAATCGTTTTCCGGCAATTTTTATAGGAATGAAAGAGAAGAAATCTGAAACGTTCAGTGAATTCTCAGGTTCATCACCGAACAAAGTACGAAATTGTCACGTAATTTTTCCCGAAGAAGTAAAATCTTACAGAAACTTCTCGACTTATTGTGCCTCCAAAATCAAAAATTCTTGAACGTTCAACAATTTTTATGAAGCTGGTGAGTTATTTCTACGTTTCGTTCCGTAAAATTTCTCAATCGTTCGGGAAAAATTACGGAACGACTTGTTGTCCCCGCAGCGGTGAGTGATCAGACGGCTGGTTAATTTTTACGGAACAAATCGTAGAATTTACGTGGCCATTTACTTCGCTCGCGGATTACGTTTCGAAACGTAATTTTTACGTTTTTTTCTGGTAATTTTTATTGAATTTTTCTCTCCGTGTTATACACGGTACGCGGCCCGAAGTTTCCGAATAAAAATTTGAAAATGTAACTACGTATGATATTTTTAGCGAATATTTTCCTTGATAGAGCTTCTAAACACTTTAAAATGAGATGTTAATTTTTTTTCATTTTTTTTGAGGCTTTACTGCAGTGTAATTTAAAAGCGTGACCAACGGAGTGTTAATTATGTACGCGACTGGATAAGTAGTATGCATTGGGAAATTCCGTAATTTCGATGATTGGTTCGATCATTTCGATGATTGAATCGAAGGCTATAATTACAAATTGCTGCAAATCATTTTATTACGATTTTTTTCTTTCTTCGTTTGAAACTGATTGTTCATAACCGAGGTGACGTAATTTCCACGCTAGGTGATTGATGTGCACGGGACTAGTGCAGAGATAATAATAGCTCATGCAAATCGTTTGGCAGGGAATGAGAGTCAATTGTTAGATTTTACTGCATCAAGAGGGAAATTGATGAGGATTTTCCAAGATTTATCATTGTGAGAACGACTTGATTTGGCGGATGGATTTTGTATGAAAACGAAATTATTCTGATTTTTTTAACAATTAATTCTGCACACCCAGAGAAATGGTGTATTTTAATTAAATGGAACATTTAATTTCAATAATAATTTGATCAAAAAGTTTTCATCATTTTTAATTTCCAGCCCGGTGGCCTGGCGTAGTGGTTAAGGCCATTGCCTCACAACGGATAGGTTCCAGGTTCGATTCCTGGCCGGGTAGAATGGTGAGATCTAACCATTTTTAAAGTCTTGATCAATCGCCATATAGTCTCATCAGACTCGAAGCGATATAAAATAAGCATAAAAAAAAAAAAAATTAATTTCTAATTGGTGAAGTTTTTATTTAAATCAAGATAGCATTCATTTGATAGTTAGAACATATTAAATTAATAATTTCATACTGGGAAATTCATGCGCAACTAGTGCAGAGATAATAATAGCTAGACTCTTGGAATCGTTTGACAGGGAATAAGAGTCAATTGTTAGATTTTACTGCATCAAGAGGGAAATTGATGAGGATTTTCCAAGATTTATCATTGTGAGAACGACTTGATTTGGCGGATGGATTTTGTATGAAAACGAAATTATTCTGATTTTTTTAACAATTAATTCTGCACACCCAGAGAAATGGTGTATTTTAATTAAATGGAACATTTAATTTCAATAATAATTTGATCAAAAAGTTTTCATCATTTTTAATTTCTAATTGGTGAAGTTTTTATTTAAATCAAAATAGCATTCATTTGATAGTTAGAACATATTAAATTAATAATTTCATACTGGGAAATTCATGTGCAACTAGTGCAGAGATAATAATAGCTAGACTCTTGCAATCGTTTGGCAGGGATAAGAGTCAATTGTTAGATTTTACTGCGTCAAAAGGGAAATTGATGAGGATTTTCCAAGATTTATCATTGTGAGATAAAAAACTTGACAAAGACTTGACTTGTTGAATGGATTTTGTATGGGAAAGAAATTCTGATTTTTTATCAATTAATTCTGCACACACGAAGGACTGTTGCAGTTGAATTAAATGTAACTTTCAATTTCAACTACAATTGTTGATGAAAAGGCTTCAATTGCATTCTGTTTCTAATTGATAAAGTCTATATTTTAACCAAGAAAACATTTATTCAATTAAAATTTACCAGACGATTTTTAATTTTGTTGTTGATAATTTGACATAAATTTCTCGATAAAGTGTGGTTTCAGGATAAAATATCAAAACAACTTCACAACAGCTAACAAATGATTAATAGTCACAGCAACTAAATTCTTCTATCAGTGCGATTCTTGAGTTTCGCCATTTGACTTCAGTAAAATTCTTACTTGTAACCAGCTAGAATGTTCAATAATGTAGACTTCCCGGCGCCTGAAGGTCCTAAAATCCCCGTGAGTTCACCAGACTTGAACTGTCCACTGACTCCTCTCAGAATCATTTTCGAGCCTGCAATTCAAACAAAGGCAAATTCGAATAAACACTGAGAGAAAAATCTGAAATTCGATTTACAATAAGAAAATAGTTGAGGCAGTTTTGGTGAACGATACGATTTTTTTTTGTATGCGGCACATAACATTATAGTAACTTCACAAGCGTAATTTTTGCAAATCAAAATGCACTTGAACTAACCAAAGTTCAAAAGTAACCACGACAAATCTATCCTGAGTAGAACTATAAAATAGTAGCAATGACTACATTCCATTGTAGTAATCACTTCTCCGGCCATAGTTACCATAACCCATGAGAAATTGTTGAGGACTTTTTGACGATAGTGCGATGGTGATAGAATATAGTCAGAAGAATCATAGTTTTCTCTCAATGAATACATCAACTGTTAATTGTTCATCGTCAATGCCCAGAACTGTGTAGAAATATTTATGATTAATCGATATTTCGAAATTATTATGCACCGAGAGAGAAAACGTTGCAATCCAGAGGAAAAAAGTACTGGATTTCAGCGAAATTTCTCTGAGAATGAGAGAAAATATAATATAAGAATAAAAGAAGTATGAAAGAAATATTTACTGAAATTCAGTGCCCTTGGTATTTAAATCAAGGCACTTTGGTACGGAACTCAAGAACCCTGAGGTTCTTCAAGTAGCTCTCCCCGTATGATGACTCGAGTCATTGAGTGTCTTCACAAAAAAAATTCTAAATATAGATTTATGTTTAAAATAAGTAGAAAATTGCGTTCGTCACAACATACTCAATATATTTTTGCTAATGAATTAGCAATCGCCTCCGAATAGAATTTCCATGACGATGTAATTCAAATTGACTTCAATGCTTCGTTGAATTCAACATTGCCTCAATGTAAAAATTTTTTATCTTTTTCTGAACACGAGTTTCAAAGTAATTTTTTTAAATAATAGATGATGCAATCCATCTCATGATCGAACTCGGTCAAGATGATGTTGGGAAGAATATTTTGAATGATAAGTGCATTCGTTTAAGCAATTATTTTTTCAGTTATCGTCGTAAAACGATCGGTCGTACACACACATAAATACCTCCGGATGTGATGTAACAATACCATATTCGAACGCCTAAGGCAAAAATGAGTTGTCCTGACTAGAGATTTGGGTAACAAGTATGACCGTCATGACCGGTAATTACCGCGGCGAGAATCTGACCATATGGTCAGAGAAATAAATGACAATTGCCTATAAGCATGAAATGACCGAATAAATTTAACTGTCAATTTCCATCTACAATAGATAACTCTCAATTTTCGAATACTAGCCCAGCGATTTCTACACTTTAAAATATTTTTAGCTGAAATTTCCAGTACACTTTTCCGAATTTTTTATGGCATTAAATTTCCACTGAAATTTCAAGGAATTTCCTCATTGAAAATTCTGAATTTCGGGGGACAAATAGATGAAAACAGTCAATTTTCATTTATTTTTCAATTATTCTTTAAAAATTAATAGAACACCGGAAAATTCCGATTTGAAAACTGAAGGGAATTTGACACTGAATATTCATGTTTTCATTGAAAATTCAAAGAAATTGACGAAATCTCATCTTTATGCTTCGCACCATTTTGGTATTTTATTGACTTTTCAGTGAAATCGGAAATTTCATGATTTTCTCATCCCTTAAATTGCATTCTGTGACACTGCAATAAAAATTACTAGTCCATAAAATTTCATTCCCATTCATTTCATTTCATTCATTTTCTAGCCCATGAAATTTCATTTTTTCTCTAACAGTGTGTCATTGAGAATGAGGCCAATTGTAATAATAAATAAATAAAATAATAAATGATAATAATTCGATTCTATTAAAAAGTATTCCGATCGCACCCCTAAAAATGACGGTCATTTTGCATACAAAATTTGGTCAGTCTGGTCAATCTGATCTGATCGAAAGGAAAAATAACGATCATTCCACATCTCTAATCATGACACAAAAAATTTCAAATTTCAAATTTGACGAATACAACGCTTGCATTCGGAAGGAATACTATTTTATTTCATCTTTATAGGGAGGAACAAATGATAACTATGCAGTTATAAAAAAATCAATTCAGAATAACTATTGGAAACAGAATTTCATTATGATTAAATATTCAAAATCGTGTTGTCATTTGATTCCCACGGAACAGTACATTAAAAATCGATAACACGATTAATTTTCCCGCAAATCGGAAAAAAGTTGCCGGTGCAACTGACAATACCTAGTACCTGTAGAAATTGGAGAGGCACGTCACGCATGCGGTACCCCGCAACCTCTCTTTTTTCTACAAACACTCGAATGCACAGCTTGAGACTGTCACCGGTACCATTGACCTACGCGATCGTCATTCTCATTCTCGAGATGACTCGTCAAAACAAAGCATCAAGCCTAGAAGAATACCCGAACAAACATCTCGTAAATAACAAACAATGAAATTAAAAAAACAAATCACTTGAAACATTGAATAAAGTCCCTGAACTTTGGATCGGAAAATAACATAAACTAGAAAATTGCAAGCGGTTTAGTCAAGGTTTTGCATATCTGGAGCTCAGTCATAATATTATTAATGTCACTGTTATCTTAATGGTACATATATTATGGGGACAGAAATTTTATTTTCAGTGTGAAGAACAACATTATTTATTAGCATTTGCTGTCCGATAAGCATGCACCCAGAAAAATGTTTTTCTTGAGTCACATAAAAATCTTTATTTTTAATTTTTTACATATTTCATGAATATTTTTATTACAAGTGAATAAACTTGTTTACTTTTTCCAAGAAAAAGGATGGGACTATAAAAAGCCTAATCAGCTATATGGGAATGAAAAGAAAAATAAATAAACATTTTCATGTATTATGTGGAAGAATTTCGAAGTGTGTTTATAGATTAAAATATTCGTCAGCATGAAGGAAATAATTCTGCCCATCAGTTGGCAAAGAACAGGAAAACTTTTGAGCAGGGATGGCCAGCAATCTTCCGATTCTAATATTAAAAGAATTTCTAACTTACATTAATCAAGGTTTAAATATACAAGATCTACGCGCGCGCTGATCTATTTATTTGTTGAAATGAAGAAATGGAATTCATTAAATTTCATTTTCTCATGAATACCTTATAAATATTGATAATGAATCAAAGAGAATTCGACTAATGATTGAAGTGAGGGGCGAAGTAGAGTAAAAGAATCTATAGAGAATTTTTCATTTTCAATTAATTATCTTCAATTTTTTTAAGTTTACCACTTCGCTACCGAATTGATAATCTAAATTTCCCATTGATGATGAATTAAATATTTAAAAAACATGGAACTATAAATTTTCTGTCAAGCAGATAATACTAAATTTCTTATAAGGGATTTCCTATTTTCCATATAATCGTCAATGTTCCTAACTTAATTACTGATTAATGAATAACTCAACAATTTAATATTTAAATTGATAATTGCTTCAATAATTAAAATTTTTAAGTGATATTAACCAATTGACTACTCAATAATACGTACTGAATCAATTCAATACTCAATCACTCAATCCGCCGACAGACGAGGGATAACCTAAATGTCACCAATCGTGATTAATGATTAATTATGATATTATTAACGAATCGTAATTAATCGACCGGATGAAAAAATTGGGTTCAGACGTCTGGATGATACGAATAAACAATAAATATAGTATAATTATAAAGGTCATGAAGTGTCGAGATCGCACTCGCATTCAGTCGCTATCACCGATAACCCAATCTCTTTCCTCATTTTTATGTTTATCGAGAATTCTGTTTTAAAATTTTCCTCGTGGACTTGAGTACAATGTCATTATCCCGTGTTCTGCACGGGGAGGCCAACTGGGATAATTGAATGCATCGATAATGTTAATCGGGCCACATGTCATGAACACACGGAAATAGACGGCGAAGTTGTGATTTCAACGTTAAAATTGGACTGTCGGGTGATCTCTAGTGTTCATTAAATTTGAAGGTCTGATGTCTCATTGCTTACACAGAGAGAAATATTCAATAAAAATTACGTATCTTTTCCGTAATTCCGGAGCGAAATGTGGTTGTAGGAAATTTTACGGAACTGTCACGGAATTTTTCCGGAGTGTTCCGTAATTTTTGTCTGAATCCCTTGTGAAAAATTACGATACCGTCACTTAAATTTTCTGAATCGATTCCGTAATCGGTGAGTGAAGTGAGAGTTCCGTAATTTTTACTGAATATTTCTCTCCGTGCATCGTATCGACCCATGCGAATGTGAACGCTTGCTTTAAAACTTATTGACAAAACTATGAAGAATAACTTGACCAGACAAACAAAATTGGAAACCGGAGTACTGTAGCTTTAATTAGATATCGGTTTTATAATTTTCTATTCATTAAAAGAGATCAAATTCGAGTTGCATTGAGCGCACACTGCGCTTCCTACACGGAGAGAAATATTCAATAAAAATTACCAGAAAAAAGACGTAAAAATTACGTTTCGAAACGTAATCTGGGAGCGAAGTAAAATTCAATAAAAAGTGTCAATCGTCACGTAAATTCTATGATCTGTTCCGTAAAAATTACTCATCCGTCCGACGCCTCACGGCTAGCCATGAGTCACCGTGAGGGGGAGATTTTAACAACACGTTCCGTAATTTTTCCAGGACTTATCGTAAAAATTCTTAAACATCCAAGGATTTTCATGTGTTGAGGCATAATAAGTCTTGAAGTTTCTGTTAGATTTTACAACTTCCAAAAAAATTACGTGACTTTTTCGTATTTTTTCGGTGACAAACCCGAAAATTTACTGAACGTTTCAGATTTATTCTCTTATTATTCCTATAGAAATTCACTGAAAACGATTCTCGCTTGCGGATTACATGAAATGGTCCGTAATGTTTCTTGAATATTTCTCTCCGTGTAACAGAAGGGCCCCGCCTTCAGGGATTGAACAGAAAATCAATGGAATATTTGATTTTTCAATGACAAGATTTCCTGAAGTTTCAGTGGAACTTGAACATGATAAAAGTTTCCGGAATTTGAAACGGAAAATTCAGACGAAAATTTTCAACAGTGTATTCCTGAAACCTCTCCCGTAAATAATAAAATAAAATTGGCGTCTTCTAGATTCGGTCAACGACTCAGTCAACACGTGTCCCGGCAAATGCATTCAAAAAATCAATGAATCAAAAAATCTGCGTTTCAAATTCAACCGGTGGCGCACGATCTCGGGTCATCAGCGAAGGTTACGGTCGAATTGTATGAGCTCGGCGTCATTTTATTTTCATTCTGCGTATGATTGAACACCAGGAATTCTCACAGAGGAAAAAGTTTCGATTTTCCGGGACATGTCACTGATTTTCGGAAATCATCCCCAGTTTAATAGCGCAGAGGTAAAACGGTTGAAGTCGATTTTGACTATTGGCCTGTTTTCAATGGATATCTCGAAATCCAAGAGAGATAAGAAAATTTTTCTCATGACCTTTTTTGTAACCCTTAATTGGCTCTACAAAAAAGGTTATGACAAACATTTTTCCATCTCTTTTAGATTCCGAGATACTCGTCAAAAACTGGACGATTGTCCAAATTTTCCGTTTCGCTACACTGTTAGAAAATTACTCTTGAAATTGTAAGTAAAAAATCGTGAAATTTTTAGCAACGAATAATTTACATGGAATTTCCATTGATCTTGTTATTGATAAATCAGTCAATGTTCTCGAATATTCAATGAAATTTGATTTCTCAGAGTCATAAAACAATGAAAATGACTGAAAATCGTGAAAATTTAGGCAACTTTTCTTTTGAATTTCCAATCTGTTGCTTAATTTTCGCGATAGGTTTGAAAATCCAATTTGTCATTGAAAATTCAATGATCATTCGTAATGAAAAACTTAATTTTATTGAATTTCCAAGATGAATCAGGATTTCCATGAGCAATTTCGTCTAAAATTGAAATCAAGTTCAGAATATTGAAAATTTAAATGCATCTGTTACGTAAATTTCGAAAAATTTCTAACAGTGTACTGAAATTATGTTCGTCACGCGGCCGAAAACAACTTTTCTGATTCGTGTGATTCACTCGCCTTCGCCTCAGTCTGCAACCCTCGTACTCGTCCGAAAAGTTTTTTCAACCTTATGGCAAAAATAGCTATTTGCTAAGCGTAATTTACGCTAATTTACATATAATGTCCGATGACTTTTTTCCATCATGAAAATTGGAATTTAGACTTCAAAAAGGTGCATTTTACGGTAAAAATAAAAACGTAAATTGCCCCCAAATAAAGCGTCTTTTACGTTTCACTAACCGTATTTCACGCTTAAGAAATCGTAAATTGCGATCTTAATAGAAACACATTTTACGATTTACTTTTGCATAATTTACAGAAAAAACTCGTATTTTACGCTTAAAATAATTTTTTTTTCTTGATCGTTAATTACGGATAATTACGGATTACGTAAAATACGAAATAAATCATCGCAATTTGCGAATACGAAACCGTAAATTACGTTTATGTAACTTCAAGTGTAAAAGACGACTTCTTAAACGTAATTTGCGATTAAGTTTTTCTGTGTGTACTCTGGAAATTAGTGATAGTATCACTGAAAATTGGTGACAAAATCACTGAATTTCAGAATTTTACAATTGGAAATCTCTGGATGAATTCCTGAAAATTAATGACACAGAGAGAAAAAAAAAAATCTTGTTTCTGGATTTCAGCACCACGTTACCGATGGTACCGAATGGAGATAACACGGACCGCAGGGCAAAACGGACCACTGACAGAAAATTGATAATTTTTGTTTCTGCTTCCGAATGGAGCAAATTCGAAGTCATTTGTGGTTTGAGGTGATTAGCAAATCTGATTAAATTGCGGTTCAACGACACTTGTTGTCTATAAAACCCCTGTGACGGTTACGATCCACACGGAGAGAATTCACAATTCGCTCACTGATTACGGAATGGGCTCAGAAAATTTAAGTGACGGTATCGTAATTTTTCACAGGAGATTCAGATAAAAATTACGGAACGCTCTGGAAAAATTCCGTTACAGTTCCGTAAAATTTCCTACAACTACATTTCGCTTCGGAATTACGGAAAAGATACGTAATTTTTATTGAATATTTCTCTCCGTGCAAGAAACTCACTTTTAATTCAAGGCATTCAGTGTTCCTGATTTGAAGGAAAGAAAAAAAACAAAAATTATCAATTTTCCGAGGGGCTAGTCACTTAGGAAATCCCTGGACCACTCGACTGGAAATCAAGGAAGAAATCATCAGAAATCAGTGGAAATCCCCAGAAATCAAGTGACTTAAATTTTCGGTAGTGATTTCCAAAGATTTCAGAAAATCATCGGAAAT
Organism: Diachasma alloeum; assembly: GCF_001412515.2. Classification (NCBI taxonomy): domain Eukaryota; kingdom Metazoa; phylum Arthropoda; class Insecta; order Hymenoptera; family Braconidae; genus Diachasma; species Diachasma alloeum. The sequence continues at coordinate 681,694 of NW_021680366.1, forward strand.
CAATAGAAATCATAAAGAAATCAAGTGATTTCCGAAATCATTAGAAATCATCGATAAGTGTAAAATCGATATTGATTTTGCAGTTTCAACTCTACAATTTTTGTTATGGTATCGGTGCGTTCAAAATCACTCAATCCCGAAATGCGACGCTATGAAGTTTTTGACATCCTTACGTATTGTAACGTCATGTGAAAAACTGTCATTATCGACAGATGCCCCACTCTGGCCCCGAAATGGTGATTTCTCCAGTGATTTCTTGATTTCAAGAAATCGTGGAAATTACTAGATTACTTGATTTCTTGAAATCAAGAAATCACTGGAATTTACTAGAAATCGTGGAAATTACTAGAAATGAAAAGAAATCATGATTTCTAATGTTGATTGAGAAATTACAAAAATCATTCGAGAAATCACAGAAATCAACAGGAAATCAGAGGAAATCATCTGATTCTGGAAATCACTGAGTCACTCGATTGAGGAGTGACCAGCCCCTCGCAATTTTCTGTCAGTGGTCCGTTTTGCCCTATTACCCTCTTCTATGAATAAATTTGTTACGATTCCGAACAACTGATTTTTATTGATTCTTTATAAATTATTTATAGAAAACGCTCGTTTTTTTTTTAAATTGCACTTCTAAAATTATTTCATCAATCTATCCCCATGAGTGAACTTTTTTCTTCTCATCGTCATATCTCGGAAAAATTTGTACTAAATTTCGGGGAAACATATATAACCAATTTTTCCAATTAATTTCATTTATCGTAAAATTTAGGGAAAAGAGATGACTGACCTTTCCTTCCACTTGGTACCGTGTAGGTGAGCTCCGAGAATTCTATGTCCACTGATGGCATTCTCCTCGCGTGTCCCACGGGGAGAATGCAGGAATTGTTCTTCTTTTCCTCGTACATTGTGTTTTTTCCTCGTAACAACTGCGATTATTCAATTAAGATCTCTCGAGGCGCTCCGCATTATTTACTGGGAAACAGTTTCTGAAGTTGGTCTCTCCCTGGGGATTTTTTATGGTCCTTCACTAAACAAAGAGAAGTACAACGAAATAAACAGTCGATGGATGAAAAAGCAATTTTCTGTAAAATATGGACTCAAATGTTATCCTGAGACAAGAATTTGTCATGTTCCCACCCATTTTGTGACGGGTCAGTGACAGGTCATGTCATTTCTTCGCATCCCTGATAACAAGGGAATGTTTCAAAAGAATTTTAATTTCTTGCGAAATTTAAATTAAATAACTTAATTAATTTTAAACTCTTATTTTTTTAATTTTTTTTTTGCGCAATTTAATGAATAAATATGCTGATTAAGAGAAGCTTGATTTGCTTGACATAAGTCGATTAATGCATAAAATTTTTAGAAACACCGGAATTACCTTAAAGCAGGATAAACATAACATGAATGTTTAAGATTAAGATCTAAAATAAATTCTAAACGAAAGTTAATATGAATGTAAACATTCTGGTTGGGTTTACGCTCAATCGACAGTACAGTATTATTGATAATAATTAAGCTAGAACACGCACGAAAAAATTGAACAGAAAAAACTAGCGAATTCGTCAGAAAATTCTATTGGATTTCTATTGAACTTACTCTTAGTTTTTGACCAATTCTGTAGAAATGTTCAATAGAAAATATTCAATAGAAAAAGTTAATGCGATTCAATTTTTCTATATAACTTATTCTTTTCAGGCATTTTCTATAGAATTTCCTCGGCTCAAATTTTCCAAGTTTTTTTCATTCTATTTTCGTTTTCTTCTCATCAATAAAATCAAACAAAAAACGTTGAAAATTTGCGCTGACGAAATTCTATAGAAAATATCTCAATAGAATAAGTTGTATAGAAAAATCGAATTCTATTGACTTTTTCTGGAGAATATTTTTCATTGAGCATTCCAACAGAATTGGCCAAAAACTAATAGAACGTTCAGTATAAATCCAACAGAATTTTCCAACGAATTCGCTAGGTTTTTCTATTAAATCTTTTCATCCGTGAAGTGCAGCAATAAGAGAGAGTCTTACGAGAGAATGAACTTTTCGAGGTTAGAACCAAGATTAAAATCTAGAAAAAATCTCGAAACGTCAGAAGAAATCAGAAGAATGAAATTTATTGCCAAAGACAAACTTGTAATAAATAATTTATATTTCTGCCTTCCCGAAATGGCGAGAGACTATACTGAGAGAAAAATTTCCTAATACGTAGACCATATTTATTTGAGAGAAGTAAATTCATGAAGAATAGACCCTCTATTCTTCATGAGTAAATTATCTCCAATGGCTTAAGTATGTCTTTTATCATCAAATTTGTCAATTAAATTTCGTGAGAAAAATTTGAAAAGAATCATGAATATTCAGTCATTTAAATTACACTTCGCGCAGAATTATTATTTGTTTTAACATTGGTTGTTTATAAATAAATAATTGAAATGGTTGAAACTTTCGAACACCTTAATTTGTTAGGCACGGAATTTATTTCTGATGAAATTCTGAATATGAATAAATTTGTTACGACTCCGAACAAATTATTTTTATGGTGGAAAATTGATTGTTTATAAATTATTCATAGAATATGCTCATAATTTTTTTAAAAACTGCCATTTTATAATCATCTTATCAATCCAATGATATCATCACCGTTCCGCGTTACATCATGAATAGATTACATATCGAAACATTGGAAGTACGTAAAAAAAACAATGAATACTTGATGATTTTTTGACACAATTTGAGTGAGTTCATTTGCGTTAAAATCATACAAGAATTTTTTGTACAAGAATAATTTAAAGCATGAAAACTTTCTCGGGCCGGGTGGGTTAAGACGCCTGGGAGAATTAAGGTGTTTCGTGTAAAAAGTAAAAATAATGAAAAAAAATTGGAAAATTCATGGGAAAAATGTCTGAGCATTCTGCATCATTGAGAATTTTTGTCCATTTTTTTCAGATCTCAGTCTCAAGAAAAAAAATAATGAAGTTTGGATGTTTTTGTTACCCCTCCAGCTATAATTTCCGAGGTTACCCCACTCTCAATTAGGTAAATTTCCATGGCACCCAAAAAAATAATGAACTATTGAGGAAAAACTAGTGGGTGATAAATCAAATCTTTCTTGAGAACACGTGTAAGTTTCAGATTTTTTCCAGATTTCATAAGAAAGGTATTTGAACAAATGATTCGGAAAATTATGAGTTTCGTGGCAATTACGCCCTCACGCGCAGACGCGAGATTCGAATGTCAGTGAGCATCATGGGAAAGGTATGGGTTGGACCATGGAACTGAGAGAGAGAAAACACTCGACAGGTTTACCAACTCGAGACGCATTTTAATATTATTTCAATAATTAGAAAAACATCCAATAAAAATTATTTGACACCCGTAGCCGATGAGAAAAAAATCAATCAATCTGATAGATAAAATCAATATTCAAAAAATGTTCAAATGCACACTTGAATAGTTACTTAAAAATTGGAAAATTTCGTGCTCAGCGATTGAATCAGGGCTCGAGAACAATAAGACTTCCCTTCCGTTTAACCCCCGGTGATCTACACACGAAACACCTTAAAGTAGCTCCATCCTTACGGTAAATTCAAAGATTATTGAAAACTGAAAAAAATTGCAGAAAACTCGATTAGATTCGGAATTATAATTTTTTTCTCAATTTAATTATCGGTTTGGTTTTTCAAAGAAGAAATGTTTGACAATCAGGATTTAACCCAGTGTCTTATGTGAAAATCAACATTTCCATTGTAATCAAAGATTAAAATCTGAATTTTTTTCATTAGATGTGAAAAAATCAAGAATTTTTTTGACACCTCATAAAAAATAATCCTCCGTTTTGCAAACAAGTTTTATTATTTATTTATAAGAGCGAAATGTTTGAAAAAATATCTGTATTTTGCGAAATTTAATTTAGATAATACTGACTGAGTATGAATTTTTTCAAATTTTTTCCATGTAATTTAGTTGAAAAATTTAAAAACTGAAAATATCCAAAAGTACAGCGTAGCCCGGTTGAAGGATAGAGCTACTTTAAGCGATTGAAGAAAGATTTTGATGGATCAATTTCTTACGCTCATCAAAGTTAGACTTCATGGGAAAAATAATCAATGATGAATATTTTTTTTGGGGCTTCGTGGAGCTAATTCATACTACTTTAATCTATTGACTGTTTCATAACGCGAGTTCTGCACATGTCCCAAGAGATCATAGATAGCAGATATCGGCCACCGATTAAAGTCCTCTATCATCGAAGTAGATCGGCACATATCGGATTCGCCAAACAAAGAGACTGAACGATAGCAAAAAATCACTAAAACCTGCATAAATAATGGATGCGAAATATTTATTCCGTCTAGCCGGCACTCAGCCCGTGACATTGACCACCAATCCATCTGCATTTTTCAATGTTCGCCAGTATTTTTTGCAGATGATAAAAATTGAGAATCGGGGTTTCGATTATTTTCGAGACAGTCTCATAAACAGGATTTCTATAATTTCTACGAATTTTTAATGGCCGATGACGAATCAGGAAGCAGGAAGTGTCTGTTTATCAACAGTTCACACGAGTCACAATGTGGGAATGACATTTGCTGCACTTTGATCGCCTTTCTCACATCAACTCCGCAGGGAAATAATCGAGAGAGATGGTGTTCACAATTATAAGAATTATTTTGCGGATTTCCTTGGAGCTGAGGGATTTGGAAAAAAATATCGAAAAACCTTTTTTGTGGAATATTAATCTCTCAACAAAGGCTTCCATAATTTTTATCTAAATTTATCAGTTCCACGAATATTCGAAAAATTATTTAGTAAATAAATGAAAAGCTAATTAGTTTTCCATTTTTTATACGGAGATGTTGATTTCAGTCTCATTGCAACTATTGGAGTGAGAAAAACCCGAATACAGTTCAATTAACCTTTAATTATTGATTCTTGATCGATCAGATCGTTGTTATCGCCTTCAAATAATTCATAATTTATTTAGCAATTTCACATATATTCGAAAAATTATTTTGTGAATAAATGAAAACTTAATTCAGTTGCGAAGTGATAAAAGGAGACAAGTCATTTTTGACTATTGACCAGTTTTCAATCAATATCTCGGAATCTAAGGGAGATAGCAACATTTTTGTTATAACCTTTTTTGTTGATCCAATTGAGTGCTACAACAAATGTAATTGCGAAAATTTCGCTATCTCCCTTAGATTCGGAAATATTCCTCAAAAACTCAACTGGGAGATAAGTCGACTTATCTCCGTTTACCACTTCACTACTGAATTAATTTTCAACTTTTTCAGTAAAGATGTTCATTAAAAAAATCTTAAAATGAGTGGAATCACCCTTCCTGCGATTATTGAAACGAGAAAACCCCAAATACAGTTCAATCAACGTTTAATTATTGATTATTGATCAATCAGCTTTAATTTATTTTTAAATTCAATTACTCAAGACTCAATGATAAACAGATTTGGATTATACATGAGTCGGAGTATGATGGGTATATTTAATAAAAGGTTAATCATTTAGAAACCTAAATTAATTATTTATGAAATTCAGTTACACTCTTATCAGGAGACAAGTTGGAAAATTTTCTGCAGATTATTGCGCAAATATCTCGAAAACTGTCGGGTTTATAGTAAAAACTTGAAAGACTTTTGTTATAGACCATAAAATTTTCTAAAAAAAAGTCTTGTAATACATTCCTCTAAACCACGTGCACATAACTTTTAAGTATCAATTCAACGTTTTCAAATTAATTCTCTTTCTATTCGGATTCAAAGTCCATCTTCACTAAGTTCTAAATATCAATTCTATTGTTCAAAATATAATTCTGTACAACGGATCATTCGAAAGATCTTTCAAACGTTCGATCACTTTTATCTAGTAAAAAAAACAGTATCTGGATTGTTCTTAACAAAAGAGTAAAAACAAATGATTTGCAAAATCATCTGTTCATTCCTTTTGATAAAATCAGCTGAATCTCAAAGTTTCTCGCAGATTATTTTCAAAATATCTCCTAAACTAGTGGGTTTAGAGAAAAACGTCAAGAAACCTTTTTTGCAGCTCTCAAAATTTCGCACAAAAAATGTCTTTTGACATTTTTCACTACACCGCGTCCTTTCGCAGATATTACCGAAAGTGTTCGTCAACTAGATTTTGAGTTTCCTCGATTAAATAAAGTCACTTCACCATGTAATTCCATTTTACCTTTTTAATTATGTATTTCTTGTTTGCAAGTACACTTTCACGACAGTCAACTAGCCACGTCCATCGCCAAGGCGTAGAAATGATGGAGTGAGGTAGAAATTTAACTATCGAGCGGAGGAAGTCAGTGCTTCGCTTTGTTTTTATTCACCAGAAAAGAAATTTCTCACTGAGGGCTTCACTCTGCGCGCGTTGAACACTCGTTGCGTACTAAATCCAATATCGCACTGGTTCGCTGTACGGTAGCTTCACCAGTAATAGTTCAGCGGCTGTATGTCACTCACTAACACATTTTGAGCCTTTGGGTAATTGATGGGTTGGAGATTCGATTTTTCATATTGTTTTCTTAGCGGGAATAATTTTATAGCGCCTTAACGTTTTATATGCCGGAACACAGTCATTATAATGGAATTACTTGTTCGAGTGGTTTCGTCGATTGATGAAGACGTTCTTTATGACTGGATAATTTTTATTACGAAAAATTGAGTGTTCAATTTATTTCTGATATGGAAGGTGACTTTTTTAAATAAATTACTTCGTAAATATACACGGAGAAAAAAATTCAATAAAAATTGCCACAAAAGAAACGTAAAAATTACGTTTTGAAACGTAATCCGCGAGCAAAGTAAAATTCAATAAAAAGTGTGAGTCGGAACTGAAATTGTACGAATCGCCACGTAAATTCTACGATTTGTTCCGTAAAAATTAACCACCCATCTGATGACTCTCCGCTGTGGGGACAACAAGTCGTTCCGTAATTTTTCCCCAACGATTGAGAAATTTTACGGAATGAAACGTAGACATAACTCACCAGCTTCATAAAAATTGTTGAACGTTCAAGAATTTTTGATTTTCGAGGCATAATAAGTCGGCAAGTTTCTGTAAGATTTGACTTCTTTGGGAAAAATTACGCGACAATTTCGTACTTTGTTCGGTGATGGACCTGAAAATTCACTGAACGGTTTCAGATTTCTTCTCTTCCATTCCTATAAAAATTGCCGGAAAACGATTCCCCATTGCGGATTACGTGAATTGTTTAGTAATTTTTACTGAATATGTCTCTCCGTGTAATTTTCAAAAAAGTCACCTCCCATAATTTGTGAGCCTTATTCCGACCCTCATGACCCTTAATTTGACTCTAGTTACTTAAATGTTGATTTTTGCGACCTTTAATTTTCAAGTCTTAAATTCGACTACCAAATTTCTATCACCAGAAGTCGATTTGGATTTTTAAAATATAGAGAGATTAAAGTCTACATTCATGACAAAATTCATGGAATTCGATTGATCCTTTTCAAGAAAATTTCAAAAAAGAAAAGGGGAAAAAGACCACCTACGTACATACACAGACCTTTTTTGAAAAACCAAAACAATAATTAAATTGAGAAAATAATTAGAATTCCGAATCTAATCGAGTTTTCTGCAATTTTTTTCCAGTTTTCAATAATCTTTGAATTTACCGTAAGGGTAGAGCTACTTTAATCCCCAGCGACGCATCTCCGACACTCAGACTAATCGTTGAAACACTTAAAATTCATTCATTTATCAATTGCTAAAAGTGATAAATGAAATTCATGTGGCGGGTCTTTCTGAACATTTACCGAATGAAGAAAGAAAGTAGAGAACTATTGTTGTTTAGGCAAAGACCTAAATTCAATTCAACGAAATTACAAATTTTGAGCAGCAGGAATGTCAAATTAATAGCACGGAGAAAAGCTTTGGAAACGCAGGAATTGTGAATTTTGAAAAATCTGATGCAAAAAATAATTATCTCCCTTGAGTTATCGTAGTTTTATGGATCGGAACGCAGTTTTTACGTGCTGAAACATAAACTTTAGTTACCTCAACACAAAAAATTGGAAACTTAAATTTGAGTGACTACAAAGCTTCCATTCGGAAGCAAAAATCATGCAATTTCCTACTTCACCGAAAATTCCACGCAATTACACATTTTGAGCAGTAGGAATTTCGAATTAACAGCACGGAGAAAAGCTTTGGAAACAATTACATGGGAAAACGTAAAAGTGACGTAAAATGCTCTTTCAGGAATTGTGAATTTTGAAAAATCTGATGCAAAAAATAATTATCTCCCTTGAGTTATCGTAGTTTTATGGATCGGAACGCAGTTTTTACGTGCTGAAACATAAACTTTAGTTACCTCAACACAAAAAATTGGAAACTTAAATTTGAGCGACTACAAAGCTTCCATTCGGAAGCAAAAATCATGCAATTTCCTACTTCACTGAAAATTCCACGCCATTACACATTTTGAGCAGCAGGAATTTCGAATTAACAGCACGGAGAAAAACTTTGGAAAAAATTACATGGGAAAACGTAAAAGTGACGTAAAATGCTCTTTCAGGAATTGTGAATTTTGAAAAATCTGATGCAAAAAATAATTATCTCCCTTGAGTTATCGTAGTTTTATGGATCGGAACGCAGTTTTTACGTGCTGAAACATAAACTTTAGTTACCTCAACACAAAAAATTGGAAACTTAAATTTGAGCGACTACAAAGCTTCCATTCGGAAGCAAAAATCATGCAATTTCCTACTTCACTGAAAATTCCACGCCATTACACATTTTGAGCAGCAGGAATTTCAAATTAACAGCACGGAGAAAAACTTTGGAAAAAATTACATGGGAAAACGTAAAAGTGACGTAAAATGCTCTTTCAGGAATTGTGAATTTTGAAAAATCTGATGCAAAAAATAATTATCTCCCTTGAGTTATCGAAATTTTATGGATCGGAACGCAGTTTTTACGTGCTGAAACGTTATTGTTACGCGACATACTTCATTACGGAACCTGATTTTATGACTCCGAATGATTTCATCAATTCAGTAGCAAAGCGGCAAACAGGGTCAAGTCGATTTTGACTTTTGATCAGTTTTTGATGAATATCTCGAAATCTAAGAGAGATTGCAAAATTTTTTTCATGACCCTTTTTATAACCCTCAATTGGCTCTACAAAAAAGGTTATGACAAAACTTTTTCTATCTCTTTTAGATTCCGAGATATTCGTCGAAAACCGGGCAATAGTCAAAATCGACTCAACCCGATTTACCGTTTCGCTACTGAATTTCAATTCAATTATCTCAGAGCAATTGAAGTCATCGAAATCGCGATGAATAATTTTCAAAAATAAATAATGAATATTTTAATAAATGCGATGAATATTTTGATCAATAAGAGAGGTGGGGCAAAACGGGTAGCTTTAAATTGTTAAAATCTGATGTACACTAATAAACAATACTATTTGGACACATTAATAGTAGGATTTAGTTGTTATTAACGGCGTTTCTTAACTATTACCACGGGCAAGTGGTCCCCAGGAAACATCGGTAATAAAATATCGAAAAAGACAGACAGATTTTCAATTTGGACATTATCTCTTGTTACATTTTATGATGAATGACGAAATTATTCTTTTACTACGCCTCCGTAGCAGAGTCGTCGATAGACTGATAATTAAATGAGTGAATATCTGAGTGGAGCGGGCGGTCTATTCGAGGTTGTGACCTTCTCGATGGTTTACTGCGTCCGAACTTTCTCGATAAACTCTCATGAGTTTATCTCAATTCAGGGAAAACACTCACAATCAGCGAAACATCGAAAAAAAAATGGCCTGGTTTCGTAAAAATTAGACAAGATGGTGTTGCTCTGTGATGTTGATCTTCACAGAGAAAAAAGCTTCTAAAGTTTGTATAAAGTTTACTGATTCTAGAAACTATGGTTTGTAACCTTCATTTTTCTAGAATCTAGAAATTATTTTTCAAGTTCTAGAATAAAATCGTATGAAGTTAATCAGCAAAATTGCGGTTAGTTCTGAATCAAAATATTCCAAATTTTAGAAAATAGTATATTATGCTACTGGTCCGTAAAGATCCATTTTCTGGAAATATTCTATGAAAAATATAATAAAAATTGACTACAAATTTCCATTTTTGATAATGAAGCTAATGTATAATTATATGATAATTTTCTTATTCTTTATTGATTAACATTTTGAACGTAAAAAAAAACAAATTCTCGCGAGGTGAGTAGTTACAAAATAGTCACGCAGTGTTGACGGAACAATGTGAAAAACCAGTCATCAGCACAAATAAACACGGTATCGGTTCGATTATTATTATCGAAAGGCATCATTCTTCATTTTTAAGAATGTTTATCCAAAATCGCAAGTACTTAAAAAAATTGATTTTTTTAAACTGAGAGATGAAGATATTCCCTTCACTTTGATACAAATTTCAATCCACCAACCCATGTTCATTATTTAGAAATGAAATAGACAAAATGCACCAAATGCATGCGCTAACATGCGCTTATATCAGACAGAATCATTCAAATATTTTCTCTTTTTGCTCGGGTACCCCACATTTTTCTCTGGCCATTGGATTCAGTACACTGATAGAATGATTCATTTATTCCAAACGAGATTCGTTAACTATTAACGAATGGTAGAGTTGATTATGACCAAATGAAGTGACGAATGACCGAGTGACGAACATAAGTTGTCTTCACAATATCCGTAAACGGCGTTAGACGGACACGAAATGACCGTAAAACGACGTTTTACAGACAGTGTGATGAAAAAAACATTTTGCAACTCTTAAAAATGTCTTTCGACATTTATTCATTTATTTATTTATCATTTGCCATGTATACCCTACTCGGGTTTTTACAAGTTCTCTAATTTGCGGTTATCACGGGCCGACTTCCTCTCCAACCGTGTCGCATTGTACCCCAGGAGCTGTACGCCGTGCAGACTCTCCTGGTGAGAGAGAAAAAATTCAATTTCAATCTTTGCGATTATAAAATCAACAGACCCATCCGAGAATTCTTAACAGCTTATGAAATTTTCTTGCAAGAAAAGTCTTCCATTGGGTTTATTCTTTTATCCATAACTCCATAAAATTCAAATATGTGACGTGCAGTTATGTCATCGCGCACGTGTTGTATTAACGATCAAAGAAAACAAATCAACGAAACGTGCATGACTCGCATCGATTAAAGACGTCGAAGGAAATGATTTAACTTTTTTCCCCTCCACTTTTCACTTTTAATTCATCCAATGCAGTCGCCACCCTTTCGTCGTTATTTCAAATGTATTAAATTTTATTCACTCGTTAATGCATTATAGAAATGAATTATGAATTATTATAACAAAAGTCAATCAGTGATAAATATAACTGATGAGTGAAATTAATGAATAATTTTTAATTTTTGAACAATTCCCTTTTACTTTTCAAAGTGACCCGATCAATATCTTAATAATAATGGGTTAAAAATAAGGGAAGAGTTGAGATGAATTGATTTTTATGAATCGAACAGTGAACAATTTTCTTGAATTATCCATAATATCCCAGAATTCTCTGGAGGATTAAATCATTTTCGGTATTTTTCTGGAATGAAAAAACAGACATTTTTTTGGGTTGAGGATTTTCTGGGTTTTCTAGAATTTAGAACTGAAATTGAAGCCAAAAGAAGCACAAATTTATGCCATTCGCGAAAAAAAAGAAAAATGGAAGGAATTGAAATTCATGAAAAGCATTCATGAAAGCACCACCTGATCAATGAAATTCCAAGAAGGAAGAATTAATCTATTTCGCGCATGTTAAACATGAGAAAATTGGCAATTATGACGCAAAGAATAATTTGGGAGTTTGAAGAATTTGAAAATACCGTGTGTTTTTTAGCGATTAAGTTCACGCGATCCATTGACAAATCAGAGTTGAGGATTAGCGGTCAGGCAGTTGTGATGCATTTCAATATGATTTCTGCTTTGCTTACTTTAACACGCGCTTTTATGGGGATTCGAAAAAATAATTAAAAAGAGCACTTGGCTGCATTGTTATAAAATTACTCTTGAAATTTCAAGTTGAAAAAGCTTGAAATTTTTAACAACAACAAAGTTACATGAAGTTTTTGTAGAATTATTCATTGACGAATCAGTTAATTTCTTGAATATTCAAGTAATTCTCGATTTTTAGGTCCATACGGCACTGAAAAACCTTGAAAATTTTGAAAATTCAGGCAATAACTTCTCTGAATTTTCAATCTATTGAAAATTTAATTGTATGTCATGTTCAATTTTCACGATGAGTTTGAAACTTCAAGTTTTCATTGAAAAATCAATGATTCTTCACCATGAAAACCCAATTTTCTTGAATATCAAAGATTACTGTGAAATTTAGTGAAGGTTTTCATTTGAAATTGAATTCAAACTCACAACATTGAGAATTCAGATGCCATTATGACTGAAATTTCAAGAAATTTCTAACAGTGTCGAGTTTTCATGCAGGAACATAAACAAAAAATCGAAGTGACCTAGGAGAATTGTTTAGAAGAGATAAAAAAAAGAGATTAAAAAACTCATGAAAAATAGGAATTCTGCGTGCGCAACTTGGAATAGCGACAACGTCGTGGTTGGCAATCGTGAAGGGGTAAGCGTGGCAAATACGAATGGAGTTGTGATGATACATTTCGCTATGGGAAGGAACATAACAGCTGAGTGAATCAGTGCTGCCAACTTGTACCTCGAACGGCACGACGTTGTCACTTTTTCTATCCACATTAATTATTTTCCAATTATTCAAAAGACAAGCTAGAAAAATAAAAGAAGGCTTGAAATATGTGGGAAAAAATAGAAAAGTTATTAAAAAAATATTTCGAACCCAAAAATAGTCGAAATAGATTGAAAACTTGTAATTGAAATATTTTTTTTTTGTTCAGCGATTGGTTTTCTGCGAGAGAACACTAGATTCTCCTCCGTCTCACCTCCTACATGCCCACCCCATCATAAATGCCTCAAACCTTTGAAGATTATTTACTTCTTGGAGATAATTCATTTCTTAATTTGCCGAAAACGACTCAGTGTTGCATGGAAAAAAATCGCTCATCCAAATTTTCATCGAATCTTCATTCAACATTTTTTTAAATAAATAAATTGTATACAACAACTGATTGCTCATGTTAATGCATGTTGAGATTCGTAATATATTCCCATTTCTAGGTAAAACAGTTGTGAAATCCAATAATAGGGGCATTAATTCTCTCGTTAGTTCTCGAATGAACGATAATAACGAACTAAGCGTAAAAAAGGCATTAAAATCATAAGAATGAAGTAATCGAAATTACAGTGTTTGAACACAGAATGATGATACTGCTTCCTGTTTTTTTGTTTGTGATAAAAACAAGAGTTCAATGGGTAATTCAGTGGTCATTGGGCATGTTCGTCGTAACTGTTGAATATTTAAAATAATTGCGATCACGGAAAAAAATTGTTTCAGGGTCATTTGTATTTTTTGACTCTCGCTGTTTGCATGCGGTAAGCACGTGAGCTGCATTGCTACTCTCGGTGGAAACTTACAATTGTCGAGTGATTCATGAGAATTTATTTATGAATTTATCCATCTGCAATTTTTCGTGGAATTCTTTGTGGAAATGGTCAGAGGGCGAGATGAGTTCAATGGGTTCGCGGATTGCTCTGCGAGTGTCTTTTGGGCTTAGAGAGGAGTGTCGAGGAATTTTGGTCGAAGCGAGTGAACTCGAAGAAATTTGTTAATTAGAATGTAAATACTGTGATAATACGAGATGAGTTGGACAAATTTATTGAAATTCTATTCAAGTTTCATGAGAAAGTCCATTTGTTTTTTGCCAATTTTATTAAGAACAATTCGTTCCTTTTCTGCGTTTTTATCAGTAGAAAATGTTCAATAGAAACTAATTTGTGTAACAAATCGAGAGAATTTGTTTATTTATTTTTATTCATTTTTTATTTCAATTTGATTTTTTTATGCGATTTATTCTATTGATTATTTCCCCCATCTCCCTTCCGAACAATAGAATTGCGGTATTCGACGTCCCGCGGATCAATCAGAAGAGAATGACATCGAGAATTTTTCCCATCCAAGTTTCAGCCAATAGAATTGCACTATTCGACTGTGATTTTATATAGTCAACACGGTATTCAACTGATAATTTTTGATAATTCCACTGGTCATTTTTCATATTAATATATATTTTATTAATATATATCAGTAGTGAAATTACGTATCTTTTCCGTAATTCCGGAGCGAAATGCGGTTGTAGGAAATTTTACGGAACTGTCATGGAATTTTTCCAGAGCGTTCCGTAATTTTTATCTGAATCTCCTGTGAAAAATTATGATACCGTCACTTAAATTGTCTGAGTCGATTCCGTAATCGGTGAGCGAATCGTGAGTTCCGTAATTTTTACTGAACATTTCTCTCCGTGTGGTAAACCGGTATAAATCGATTTTGACTAGTGCCCAGTTTTCAATGAATATCTCAAAATCTAAGGGAAATAGCAAAATTTTTGTCATAAACTTTTTTGTAGAGCAAATTGAGAGCTACAAAAAAGGAAATTACAACAATTTCGCTATTTCCCTTAGATTCCGAGGTATTTATTGAGAACTGGCTAATAGTCAAAATCGACTTATACCGGTTTACCACTTCGCTACTGATATATATTAGATAGAAAAATTCTCTTCCGAATACCACTTGAGCGCCAACATTAATTAGGTATTTTCCTCATGGTCCCCTACCTACAAACGAAATCGTCAAATTAAAAAAAAAATCACAAGTGCGAAGCACGAGTTCATTAGCGAAGATTGAAGAAAAACTTTATCACACACGTGCATACATATACAGTACACACACGTACGGACGAGGTCTAAAAATTGCATTTTTGGACTTTTTGGATCATACTGGGTCGATATAACACAAAAAATCCAAAACTTAAATTTGAACGCTTACAAAGCCTCCCTCGAACTTCAAAATGAATCAGAGTATTTCTCTCAAACGTCCCTGCGTACAATCCAAAGCATCAAGTTTTGTAAGAAAAATTTTTTTAGCCTGTGAAAACTCACATATTCGTTTGTATGCAACGAAGTTATCGGGAAATGCCCCAGAATTTTGAATCTCTCGGTCTATTAGAACTGAAAATATTTTTCTATAGAGTTCCCTCGACATGAATTTTCCCACGATTTTTTTCCTGATTTTTTTCTTCTCTCTGGACACCCCCATTTCCGGGATAATTTCAAGAGTAACGGAACTGCAACTTTTTGGGGAATTATTTAAATTCTCAAAAAAATGTTTTGAAAGGTCTCGAAAATTGCGATTAATCAAAATTATAGAAATTGAAATCTGTCGTGAATTGGTAAACTAGGATAAGTGTATTTTTTTCGAAAAGAGTTTTTTTTGCCACATCGCTTCCACAAACTGTTGAGAAGCGATTTAACTCTAGTCCGGCCACCAAACGCGATCCTGCGACTTGGTCACCTCTGCGGGGATTCCCCGCCGTGTTCTTTAGGCTTCAGCGTTGCTGAATTCACTCTACACTGCCTGGGCGCGTTTAGCGAGTTCTCGGCAACGTCGCGTCACGGGCAATTTCATTTAACATGGGAAAAAATAATTCATCTGTTCGAAATAATTTGTTTTCTTTGGGAATTTTGGGAAATATGTCGTTCTGAAAACTACTACAATTTTTTAGACACTTCAATTGACAACGTCAATTTTTTTTTTAATTGTTCCGGTTAGCCAGTCAATTGTAATTAAAGAAAAACGACGCGGGGCGGGAGTTCCCTCATAGAATGACCAATCTAGGGTTAACCAAAAATATTTTCGAAGAAATTGCACTTATCCTACTTTACCCAATCCCCACAGAAATATTCCTCTTGAATGAAAAAAACAATTCGATGAAAAAATGATAAAACAATTGATAATCAATAATTATCCAACACTAAAATCAATAATCATTATCTTTAGATATCAATTAATGACCATTACGAAAATTAAAAAGTTTTTTAATATTTCAATCATGTTTTGGATGTTGTGAAATAAAAAAACATATTTATATTTTCCAAAAATTCGAAGCTTTATTCGTAACAAATATCCTATACAAAATACAGTAATTGCTCGTGGAGGATAAATTGTCCGTAAAAACGTGTTCACCATCCTGATGAGAATTCTCGTGAATGCGTCCAATCAAATCTACCAATAACTCCTCTGATTAAATCATAGAATAAGCATAAACAATAACAATTTCATAAATACAATTTTGCATCATCCCAAAATCAACTGAATAGTTCCAGTGAATAATTGGTAACGATAATAATTGATAACTGTTCCAATCACGTATTTCAATACAAAATCGTAAGAAAATTGACAATGATGTTATAGAAATGAGTGCAATGCATTTGGTTCGAATATCATCTCCTGAATGTTTCAGATATTGGCAAGAGAATTATGTGCGACTGTATGGGAATTTTCTTCCTTCATTTTAATTTAGATTCCCTAGGAATATTTGTAATTCAGAGCCCTTCACAGCCATCGACGAATCAAAAACCATTGCCGATCGTTTATTGTCTGAATTTAACTGATGAAACTGAAGGAAAGCATCAAGGCACTTGTGCAGTTAGTTCATTACACTCGGAAAAATAAATGAAGAATTCAAAATAATTTGCACGAAATTTCTCTACTCGTTCTCCCTTCGAGTTCAACTGAACTAAATCATTAATCCGAGTGTTTAAACAATTATTCCCTTAAAAAATCTATCAATTATACCCTGACTCTTGTACAATCTAAATATGTTAATCATCGAGTCTTAAACAAGTAAATTTAACAATAAAATAAAATAAATTACATTATTTTAAGAGGTTAAAAACGAGCTAATCGATCAATCATCAATCACACGTTAATTAATCGATAATCAACCCGTACCATGAACTCTATGAGTTTTTCTCACTTCAGTATTCGCAACGACAGCGACTCCACACTGAAAAGAAAACATGTTCTCAAACAAGTCTTGTGTGAATTGAAAAATCGCAATTTGAAAATTATCTAGGAAATTTTCCCAGAAATTTTACTTCGATTTCACCATAATATGCAGAGAAAAGGATACATCTGTTACGTATATGTGAACTGATCTAAATCTTGGAATGTCACTCCAATCGCTTGAAACTGAATGAAATTTCTCAAAGTGCCGTTGAAAACCTTTGAACTTCTTTTGAATACTGGAAAGTCCTCTGAATGTTTTTTAAATCTTTCCAATCTTAGAGCATTCTGAAATGTCAATGATTGTTCTCATCTTCATATGTTAATTAATTCACAAAACGTCAGGGAATATTGAAGAAATAGTTACGATGTTGAATTCACTATGACAATTTCAACAGTTAATTGAAATCCAGTACAACGGTAAAATCCAATAGTAAATTTAATTGAATTAGTTGAGTAAATGTTCATAGTGAACTCAACGTCGTGATTATTTCTCCAATATTCCTTGTCCATCTTTGAATTCCTGAAGATTTCATGAAATCCTTCGAAATTCCCTGACATTTCAAAAAATATTCCAGAATTCTTAGAATACTCAAGTATGGAAATCTGCTGTAAAAGTTTTTCTAGAGTGATTCATTATTCTATACTATCATCCATATTTGGCTCCCGAAAATATTTCATTTTGTTCGAAACAAAGGAGAGTAGTTGTTTGTTTTCGATATCCAAGGCTCAGACGTAAGAAATTAATTCTCAAATCGAATAATAATCACCATATGATAGCAATAATGCAAGTTGGGACAAAATATCTCTCGATTCTTCACTTTATCATAGCTACTCTCATCCTGGAGAGGTCATCTCGCATGAATTAGTCATAATTATTCATAATTCATAATTATTAAAATTTTGTGCATTTTGTTTTTCAACAGAATTTTACAATGAAACATTTTGTATTTTGTAGGACTCAATATTTCTACACAATTAATTCTATTGAGATATTTTCTACAGAAATTTATCGGCCCAAATTTTCCAAGTTATTTACTTTGATTTTTTTTTTAATGAAAAGAGTGAGAAAAACTTGGAAAATTCCCGTCGAGAAATTCCTATAGAAAATTTCTCAATAAGAAAGCTATAGAAAAATGAAATTCTATTTATGTTTTCCATAAAACAGTTGCTATTGGACATTTTCTATAAAAAAATAGACAGTAAAGCGGTGAATTTTTCTATAGAATCAGTCAAAAACAATTACAAATAATAATTTAATAATAATATTAAACTATTATTGTTTGTTTAATAATAATAGCTCCAGAATAATGTTTTATTTTCCATGGAAATCCCATGGAAATTTCTATCGAATTCGTTAGGTTTTTCTACAAATTTTTTTCGGGCGTGAATTGAAACGATTTCCCTCCTGGAAACCATCCACATGCGATTTTTTTCTGCATACAAAACTTGTTCAAAAACATTGTTTAGTTTTCCCTCAGTGCATCCATTCTAAGATTTTCTTGATCAAAATCTTGATAAAAAAATTAAGCATTAATTAAGCTCTAATTTGTTCAATGTTATTCAATGTTGGGAAAAGGGATTATCGAGCGGATTTAAGTTTCCACCGTAGGAACATGTAGGCCGCGACTCTCAGGACAACGAAGATAAGGATGAGGGCCAGGATATCGAGGGTAAAATCAGCGTTCAACATGTCCAGCTCTTCAAGCGTCGTTGTGGGATTTTTGAAGTGACAATAGGGCTGGTGACACTTCAATTTTGGACGATCGAAGGCATAAGTGGCTAGGGCTGTGCCCTCGAAGCCATATCTGATGTAACTGAGGTAAGTTATCCATCTGAGGTACACTGGAATCGAGTCGAAGCTCACGAAGAACCCGGAGAAGAGGAGGAAGGGAACTGACATCACTGGAGCCAGGAATACTCCGTTCTGAACGTTCATGGCTGCACCCACCACCAGACCCACTGACTGGGCGACGAACGAGATCAGGAGGCAGGCACCCAGGAACATCGAGAATCTCGCCAGCTCCAGGGGTTGACTCGTCAGGAAGTAGACGATTACCAAGTACATTATGCAGAAGATTGCCTGGAATTTAGATATTTAGGGTTTTCAGGCTTTCGGGTTTTATGTTGTTGTTTGTTTTACTGAGAAAAAAAGTTTAATTTTCAGAGATATGCGACTGTTTCTTGGGACATGTCACTGGTTTTCAGAAATCTATTGGCAATTATTGGTAACTAGGGGGCGCCAACTCCCTATGGCCCACATGACCCCCATATGACCGGCGTGATCCTTATTCAAATACTTGTGACTCTTATTATACCCCTCGTGGCCCTTATTTTGACCCTGGTGTCCCCCAGTTTTTGATCCTTGATTTTTGACCTCCACTACCCTTATTTGGACCCTTATTCTGACCCTTGTGCCCCTTATTCTGACCTTCATGGCCCTCACTCTGACCCTACTGACCCTTGTTTTGATCTTCATGACCCTTATTTTGACCTTCATGATCCTTATTTTCACCTTGGTGGCCCTTAATTTCTGACCCTTGGTTTTTCACCCCCACGATCCCTATTTGGACCTTACTCTGACCCTTATTCTGTTCTTCGTGGCCCTTACTCTGACCCTACTGACCCTTATTTTGACCTTCATGGCCCTTAATTTTTTATCCTTGATTTTTGACCCCCACGATCCTTATTTGGACCCTTACTCTGACCCTTGCGACCCTTATTCTGTCTTTCATGGCCTTTACTCTGACCCTACTGACCCTTATTTTGACCTTGGTGGCCCTTAATTTCTGATCCTTGATTTTTGACCCTCACGACCCTTATTTGGACGCTTACTCTGACCTTACTGACCCTTATTTTTACCCTCATGGCTCTTATTTTGACCCTTAATTTTGCAGTCTTAATTTCGAGTACCAAATTTTCATCACCAAAAGTCGACTTGGATTTTTATAATATAGACAGATACTGGACAGTGACTAGAATAATCCTGATCATCAGTGGTTTTTATCACTGAAATTTAGTGATAGATTCCTAAAAATTAGACATGGGTCTCTGAAATTGAGTGACATTACTTTAAAAATTAGTGATGATGTCCTTGAACATTAGTGATAAAGTCACTTAAAATTGGTGACAAAAACACTGAATTCTTAGAATGTTGCAATCACTAAAACTGAGAATAACGAATCCCTAATAATTGGGGATAAATTTCTGAAAATCAGGGACATGTTTTTTGAACATCGGTGACATTTTCCTGAAAATCAAACCTTTCTTTGTTTTATCCAAAAATATCAAGGAATGTTGGAGGAAAATGCAAATAACATTCATCTGATTGACAGTTTGCGATGTTTCGATAATTATTTTAGCTGCATCAGGCTCATGACTCGATTAATGTTTAGTCTCGTTCCTATCTAAACCAATTAATAAATTTGACACAGATAACAGAAAAAACGCCAATATCAATGACTGAATAGTTTCTCTTCAGCGATCACAATAACAACAATCACTATTGTTGAAATAATCTCTTTTTGTGTAATTTTCCACAATTGAAATTAAATTAATGATCTTTAAGGGGTAACTCAACAGGAAAATACCTTGAATTTTAAGCGGTTTGAGAATTTTTAGGTCAAACCTTTTAGTGCGAAATTTTGTGGACTCACAAAATGCTTTGTGAAAAACTCTGCTGGGGCCAATGGTTTACGGAAATATTTGAGAAAGTTTAACTACAATTTTTTTATCGTTCTAGTATCATAATAGTTTCATTGAAATTGATGGATTAATTTGAGACATTTAATTGCATGAATAAAAAATCTGAGTTCCTTACCTGGAACGGAAGATCCGAGACAGTTATAGCCAAATAATACGATTTAAGGGAATACCATCGATTGAAATTTTCCTTCATCAGTACAGGCATTTCCAGTGGGACTAGAAGAAATAATAAAATCAGTCGATTATGTCAATCTTTATCACAACTTAATTTACATTATCCTACAAATGTTTCTGAAATCCAGCCTATGGAATTATTGAATAAATTTGGAACTAATTTCCTGTTTTTTACGAGTGAGGGAATACATTTGAAATAATTTCTACGGAATAGATGAGTCAATTATTCTCCTCAGTTTTCCCAATTGCCTATCATCCTAAAAATCATGGCCAACAGAGTGGAATTTTCATGAACCCTTTTAAAAAAATCAATGTAATGTCTTCAGTCACCGATCGATTCGGCTATAATTTAACTATATTCATAGATATTAATTTCTACAATTCGAAACTGGCCAGTGAATTCGAATAATTTCGATAATTTACCCATTGTCACAAGAGGGATATACAATGCATTTAATGAGAAATTAATGTCTTTTTATATTTAAAAAAACTGTACGGTCCAATGGGTACAAGATACCCCAGTTAACCCTAGTCTGCTCACCACACGCGACCCTGCGAGTTGCGTCACCTCCGCGGGGATTCCCCGCCGTGTTACTTAGGCTTTAGCGTTGCCGAATTCACTCTACACTGCGCGGCCGCGTTTAGCGAGTTTCCGGCAACGTCGCGTCATGGGTAATTTCATTTAACATGGGAAGAAATAATTCAGTAGCGAAGTGGTAAAACGGTTCAAGTCGATTTTAACTATTGGCCATTTTTCCTGAATATCTCTGACTCTAAGGGAGATAGCTAAATTTTTGTCACGACCTTTTTTGCAGCACTCAATTTGCTCTAGAAAAAAGGTTATTACGAAAATTTCGTTATCTCCTTTAGATTCGGAGATATATTCTTCAAAAACTCAAGTAAGAGATAAGTCGACTTAAACCGTTTTACCACTTCACTACTGAATTCATCTGTCCGAAATAATTTGTTTTCTTTAGGAATTTTGGGAAATATGTTGTTCTAAAAAATACTATAATTTTTCAGACACTTCAATTGATACAGTCAAATTTTTTTGAATTTTTCCCATTAGCCAGTCCCTCATAGGGTGACCTATGAGGTTTCCCTCATACGATGATCAATCCAGGGTTAAGATAGAAATAGACCATTCATCATCTAGGAAACAATATAATCGACGAATTTTAAAAATAAATAAATAAATAAACGACAAGTCTCAAGGTACTCACAGGATAGAATTGTTATCGTCATCGAGGTGTACATGAGGAATAACATATTGAAGAAGAGGAACCCAAGATTACTCAGGACCTTGCCACCGTCGTTCCCAATGTCGTAATAAAGTGCACCGATCAGGAAGCCCACGAGGACGTGGGCAAACAGTCGAAGATACATGAGAGTCCAGTCACGTCGACTGAAGAGTAACGTTCTCTTCAAAACCACCCAGAATTGGGTCCACTCTGACGTTGGATACCTCTCTGGTTGCCTCACTGCATCCTCGTCCAACAGTCCAACACTTGCATCGATATTGTCTTTTTTTTCCTCTATTGGTATCACTATTTCATCTAGACATCAAATTTATGCAAATTAACACACCATAAATTCCTTTATTTTTATATTCAACGCCTTGTTTTATCTGAGCAGATCCACACCAATTCAGCAGGCTAATAAAGTCGATGCTGGGGATTTTTGTCTCAATTTTTTTTTGAAAAAATGACAATTAAACAAAAATTTTGGGAAAATAACAATTGCAAAATATGGAGAACTGAGGGAGTTATGATTTTTTGAAAATTGCTAGTTTTTGTCCAAAAAAAATTTTTTACAAATTGGCCCCAATATCTCTGCGCGGTTTCCAGCTATCAATTCGCCCATTGATACACTCAAAGAACATAAAAAACTCTTCAAAATGAGACGGTATACATAACATTATCTTCAGTTTGACGGGATTTATAGGAGAAAATTTTTTTTTTAATCGTTAATTACTCAAAAGGCTAATTTTTTTTAAATCTGAAATTTTCACCAAAAATTATCCATAAAATGTCAAGAATTTTGGTGCCAATTGGAGTTTGTCTTTCGTCGTAATTCGGCGGTTATTAATTTTTTCATTGAAACAAGAATTGAAAATGGCCGACAATCGCTATTATTCATGCAATTATCGCCCAAATAAGTAAATATTCAATTAATTATTAGGAAATTGTGGAGGTTAGACTCATTATATCTTCCATTATTCATCTTCAGTATGATTTCTTGGGTGAAAAATTATTATTTCTCTAATTATGCAATGGAAATAAATTTTTCAAAGAGCTTTCACTTGTTGGTAATTGAGAATCTAATTGAATTAACTCATTTTTAATTATTGAATCTAATATTCACTCATTTGGGGGATAACTGCATACATCATAGCCATTTTCGCTCATTTTCAATTCTTGCCTCAATGAAAAAATTAATAACCGCCGAACTAGGGCGAAAGACAAACTCTAATTGGCGTCAAAATTCCTTTAATTTTATTGACAACTTTTGGTGAAGATTTCAGATTAAAAAAAAATAGCTTATTTAGTAATTAACGATTGAAAAAAAAAAGTTTTCTCGTATAAACTCCGTCAATCTGACGATAATGAAGATAATGTATGACGTCTCATTTAGAAGGGTTTTCCATGTTCTTTGAGTGTGGCAAAGGGCGATTTGATAGCTTGAACCNTTTGATAGCTTGAACCCCCCCCCCCCAGAAATATTGAGGCCTATTTGGAAAAAAAATTTGAACAAAAACTAGCAATTAAAAAAAATCATAACTCCCTCAATTATCAACAGTTCTCAATTTTTCTTTTTTATAAATTTTTGTCTAATCACCATCTTTTCAGAAAAAAATGAAACAAAAATCCCCAGCATCGACTCTTTCGGCCTGCGGATTTGGTGTGAATCTACTCATCTCCAGTTGAAAAATAAAAAAAAATACTGACTGTGTTTAGCAATATCATTGGTAGCAAAGCCATGGATAATAGCTCCGTTATTGATATTCTCATTGGTCGTCTTGTCCGAGTACTTCTCCTTAATATTGCTAACATCATTTTTATCCGTAAGGACTTCTTGCGCCCCAATAGCCTCGGCATCCTTAGAGAGTCCATTAACCACTTGAATGGCATTATTCAAGTTCTCTGCCTTCGACTCTGGGAATGGATAGCCTTCGCGGATATCGTGTTTTCCATTCTTTATGGCTGACACCAAGTTGGAGATGTTGTCACCGTATTCGCCACACGAGACCTCGATAACTAGATAACGAGACGTTATTGAATTACTTTGATAATTTGAATTTTTATTATCACTAGAAAAGGACTGAGCGCTTGCCGCACGCATTATTAAGTTTAGTGTATTTCGTTGTATTTTTTATTCTTTCATTTATTTTTGAAAATAATGAAACTAAAAATAAATAAATAATAAAGGAACATCTAACACAGTTTGATGACATTTCTACCATGAATTATTACAGCTAGAATTATATTATTTCACTAGGGGGCTTCGCCCCTTGCTCGCTCCGCTCGTCAACCCGGGGGGGGGCTTCGCCCCCCCGCTGGTAGCCGGTCTAAATACCCGGTCGGGAAGCTCCAGTAAATAATGTCCATATTAAAATATCCAATTTGAAATTATCCAATTGCAAGAATATCCAATGGTAATATATCCGCTCACATTAGATGCCAGTTTCAAGGTAGTCCAATTTTATTGTTTTGAACTGTTTGGAACTTTATTTGACCAAACAGTCAAAACAGTCAGTGTTCCGTTTTTGATATTGATGTTCGTCTTAATCGCGTTGTTCAAGATTATTCTGTTGATGATGTTGTTGGTTATCTTAATAACATTTCGTACAATACTTCTTTGTAAATTGTTGCGTAATAAAGATTTTCCTCTTATTTTGTGGATATTTTGGACTTTTTTGCTTGTTTTTCTTTTGGTTTGGGGTTTTTTTCGTTGGTTTTTTTTAATATTTTTGTTTTGGTCATTTTAGCCGTGGATTTTTTTTTTGGATGTTCTCAACTGGGTATTTAGACCTACAATCCCCCCGCTCGCTTCGCTCGTACCCATAAACATCTACCATATGAGCACCCCCTAATATAGTAATCCTTCATAAATATCGATATCCCCTT
The DNA here is from genome assembly GCF_001412515.2 of Diachasma alloeum. NCBI lineage: Eukaryota > Metazoa > Arthropoda > Insecta > Hymenoptera > Braconidae > Diachasma > Diachasma alloeum. Next base: position 706,706 of record NW_021680366.1, read on the forward strand.
TATGACCACCCCCTCATATAGACATCCCTTATAAATACAGGCACCTCCCCATATAGGAACCCCCGTATAGGCATCCAGCGTCCCCTGAATTTGAACGTCCCCTGAATTTTTCGCCTTATTTTTTTATTTATATAGAGAGATACTAAATAATTGCTTCATGTAACAAGATAGATTGCTCCATAAAGTATCTAGAACAGAGCCCGTTCATTAGTTAAACTTCATTGGATCGTTCATTGGATAATCTTTGCTGAACGGTAGGATTTTTTTAAATATTATAATTAAGGAAATCAAAATTAATCAAATTTATTGATTAAATTGCATTTTTTCATTTCGATAATGATTAAAAAAACAATAAGTTATAGGCATGTGAAAACCTCTGCATTGTTTTCCTGATTTTCTTATCCAGAAAAAGAATTGAAATGCCATGAACAGTTGATTCCTTGAAATTTCAATGGAACAGAGATGTGATGACAATTTCTAAGAAGCGTTGATTTTTTACTAATTCTTGATTAATTATTATCAAAGTTCTCTTTTTTTTAAGAATTAAGTTAAAATTCAACGGGTTATAGATATTTGAAAACGTCTGTATTATTTTTCTTACTGTTGGAAAAGAGAATTGATTTTTAATGTATAGTTGAGTGAAATTGCATTCAATTGAGAGGGGAAGATCATAAAATTTTAGATTTCACTGAAAATTCCGTGAAATTTCAAATTTTTGAGCAGTAGGAATCTGAGAATTCCTCAACTGACTTCAAATTTGAATGAAAACTTGCTTATTCAGTACCAAATTACGCTGAATTTTTCTGACCTCTATTAATTTCCATAGAATAATTAAACTGAAATTAAAAGCCCCCCTTACTTTTTCCATCAAATTTTCAATTTTCAATAGAACTATAACGCCTATAATAGAACGAGAACTAAAACTAACCCCCGTCCAGAAATTGACCTACTTACCTTATTTTATAATTTTATTCAATAGAAGAATTGCATGCGAGGACCTGATTGCAGTGGTTAGACTTGAAATTTTTTTAAAAATTGTGTAAACTTACTAAACGATGCGGGATTGTGATAACTCGGACAATTGAGTCCCTGGTACCTCAAGAATGGCACCAATTGCGTTGTGGAGCCCTGGTAGACACACTGACCCTCCGCAAGTGTGTACAAAGAATCGAACATCTCGAATAGTCGAGCACTGGGCTGATGAATAGTGCAAATTATCGTCCTTCCACCTCTTGCCAATGTTTTCAGGAGAGAAATGCATTGGAAGCACGAGGAGGAGTCCAATCCGCTTAAAAAAACAACCAACATTTCCATTTATTCAGTGGAATATTTATTGACAGAATTATTTTATGGTTTAATGGTAAGACGGGCGAATGTCCTTGACAGTGAAAAAAGGAGCAGGAAGTGGTGTGTAGGCCTCGAGAACCAGTTCAGCTCGAAAGTCTCGAGATACTGCTTTCAAGGCCCGAATGGTAGGTCGTCCATCCAGAGACATGATTGATGTGGCATTCGAAGATTACTACAGATATACCGTTTTGTTCGGACCACTTCCATAGATTAATTAGATTGCAGACGTTTTGAGCAAATTGAACAATAATTTTTTTTTGGTGGGGATTATTCCGGGGGCTAGAGGGGTAGAAAAAAAATAGAAGAGATTTTTCTGAGTTATGAACAAGACTTTATACAATTTTTCCTACAAGCCATTGCGTCCGATATTCGGGAAATAAACAAATATTGTTTAAAATACCGAAAAAATCAGATAAATCGAGGAGATAAATTATTTTACTGTTGAAGTAAATAATTTCTTTCAATCCAAAAAAGAAGCTAAACTGGCATTCGAAGATTATTATAGATCTACCGTTTTATTCGGACCAATCTTTCTCGTTATCATAATTGATGCAACTTTGTATGATTAAGACTGGAGTGAAACTCCAGCAAAATCGTCTCAGCGGTTTCGAAATAATTCAAACATAAATTTTTGAAATTTGAAACTTTTTCGAGATTTTTCAATATAGGTCATTTTCTTCATTATTATTATTTTTTTAATTCTATTTTTCAATTTTTTTCATTAAGAACATTAAACAAAAGAAAACTTACAAAATTTGAGCCGAGGAAATTCAATGGAGAATAAAGAAAAATAAAATAAAATGTCTCAATAGAATATATAGAAAAATTTGATTCTAATGAATGAAGGAAAGCTAATTGGTCGGGAAGTTGTTGGTTCGACCAACAACCCATTTGAATTTTTTGCTTCGGCTATTGGATTCGTGCTTCAATAAATAAATAAATAAATAACTGAATGAATAAATAAATGAATAAATGAAAGCCTTTTCAAATTGAAGAAAAAGAACTCTAGAAAAAATCAAAGGAATAACCTTTTTGACAACGCAATAATTTTTTTTACTCCTACCAATTCTAAACTCTCCAAACATCCCATAAACATCACCAAATAAACCTACTCGAGCTAATTCCAACTGAGTGAAAGTCACGAAAAAGAACTAGAACCAGAGAAAAAACGGCAGAATAAAAAAATGAGAATAAAAAACTGGTACGTGTGTATCATCGCTTTCTCCGTCACGATGTTTCTGGTTTTTTCGTATTTCTACTGTGTCACGTCCCCACAGACGTTCCGTCCAATAAACTCGCCGTAACAAAAAAGATAGAATAACGAAGAAAAGAATGGAAGCCGACAAAAAATGTGACTGGTTGAAAGACAAAAGGCATTGGGGTCAAACGTATGTGCATTTAAATTGAATAGCATCACCGCTGTTTATGGACTAGATAAAGCACTTGTGCAGGTATTTACCTTGTGGGCTCGTCGAAGAACATTATTGGAGGGTTGTTGACCAGCTCCAGGGCTATGGAGAGACGTTTTTTCTGACCTCCAGATAGATTTGAGGTCATTGTGCGTCGGTGCTCGGCAAGACCGAGGGTCTCGAGAATTTCTTGAATCTGTAATTGCAAATTTATCACACATTTATCATTAAATTCTTCGAATTCGTCGAGTTGCACTGATAGACTGGTTCATTTATTCCAAACGACATTTGTTAACTATTAACGAATGGGCGAGTTGAATATGACCAAATGAATATTCGTTAATACATGGAGAGAAATGTTCAGTAATAGTGATGCCGTCGAGACTACACGATGTTTTTTTTTGGATAGATCATCACTGTCTGAAAAAACATCAAAAGTTGTGGAATCGTTGCAATCTCGAAAGACATTGGATCGCTGCATCTCGTCACGATTTTGTGAGCACTTATTTACGTTATGACCCAGGCAAAATAAGTCCTCCCAAAATCGTCACGAGATGCACCGATCCCATGTTTTTCGAGATTGCGACGATTCCAAAACTTTCGATGTTTTTTCTGACCGTAATGAGAGCCGTAATGATCTATCCACAAATTTTATCGTGTAATCTCGACGGCATGACTGTTCAGTAAAAATTACGGAACTCACAATTCGCTCACCGATTACGGAATCGACTCAGAAAATTTAAGTGACGGTATTGTAATTTTTCACAGGAGACTCAGATATAAATTGAGGACCGCTCTGGAAAAATTCTGTGACAGTTCCGTAAAATTTCCTACAACCACATTTCGCCCCGGAATTACGAAAATGATACGTAATTTTTATTGAATATTTCTCTCCGTGTAGATATCTTATAAGAAGCCCACGGAACTAAGCATCCGGGTATCTCATATGCCGTGAGGTATTTCATATAAAGCCTCTGTATTTTATTCTACTCACAACTTCTTCCTTCTCAGCTTTAGGCACTTTACTGCTCAACTTGAGACTGGCTGCCACTTTCATGGCCTCGTCGACCGTTAGATTTCCGTGGAGCTGATTATCCTGCATGATGTAGGCCGAGAGCTTTCTGAAGGTACTCAGATCCCGCTCGTGCCCATTCATTGTGATGCTGCCAGCCATGCCAGTTGTTCTGAAGACAAAATAATTAAAAAACGTGGGATCATTGCGAAAATTGAAGGCTTAAGGGGGACATCCCTGAAACTTCAAAGTCTGTGATGCCTAAATGGACCCATTGAGCGACCTTTGATGTATGTAGATGAGATCGTTTTTAGATGTATTTTCTAGGTGGGTTTCGCCCCGTTCTCCCTGTTGATGAATCTGCCATTATTGTTCTTGCGTCAACTCAGAATTTTTGACGTGCATACGTCTGTTTTCATTATGGGGGGGCATTTCGGGAAAAAGTCCTTATGGTTCCCTGTCGATAGTGGCGCCATCTATCGGAATTCTAGGACATTCTAGAATTTTCGAGAAAATTCTGGATTTTTATAGCAAATTCCAGATTTTTCTAGAAAATTCTCTAGTTTTTTTTAGAAATAAATGACAATTTTAAGGGATCCTTAGCGCTGGTCGCCAAAAGCTTGACAGTTAGTTATTATTACACGAAATAAATCAAATTTTGGATCCGTGTTAAAATTCCCAAGGGTGGGTAAATGTTAAGAATGTGATGATTTCGTTATGAATGAAATATGTTGAACGTTTGTTAAGGGACTTTGATTCTACATAATTCAATCGTATCGTGATTATAAAAAACGTCTTATCATGACGAGTTGATGAATCTACCATTATTGTTCTTGCGTCAACTCAAAATTTTTGACTTGGATACGTCTATATTTTCATCCCAGCGAACAGTATGTCGACAGTTTGTCGATAAATTGCCGGTGTCGAAGATAGCAAAATTTTTATTATAACCTTTTTTGTAGACCCGATTGAGAGCTGCAACAAATGTAATTACGAAAATTTTGCTATGTCCTTCAGATTCGGAAATATTCCTCAAAAACTCAGCTGGGAGATAAGTTAACGTAAACCCTTTTAACACTTCTGAAATATAAATAATGAAAAACTATTGTGTTCAGTGAAGGAAAGGGAAGACCACAGACGTATCCACGTAAAATTACGGCTGTATGGAAGATGCAGCCACCCGCAGATTTTTTTTTTGAAGACATTTTCATTTGCTGTTCTTTTGGCTTTGGCAGATGAAAAAAATCTGTAATTCCGAGACTAATTGATATCGAGTTGTTAAATATTGATTGTCGATGTCATAAGAATAGTCATAAGTGATTAAATTCGATAAAAATTTCCAAAAAAATGTACCGGAAATTTCAGACAAAAATTTTTAATAGTGTATGGAGATGATATTCAATCAGAGAGGAATTTTTTTTTAATGGAATTGATGCATAATTTGAATGTCAAGTTGCAAGGGTCTGGAAGGTGCCTGTAAAGCAGTAAAATTCAACAACTGTTGAATCTCTGGACTAACCTAACCGGTTTTCTGCATGAAAACACTGCAGAGAGGGACCGGGCATTAGAGACTGTAGGGACATCTATCGATAAATACGAAAGCCGTCAAAGTCCTGAGTATATTCGATATGCCTCACATTATGCTATTCAATTTTGATAATTTATCAGATTTTTTTAACTACACAGAACTAATTTTCTGCTCACAACCGGTTCTCAGCGTGAATGGAAATTCTCCAAAACCTCTGGACTACCTTCATCTGATAAAAAATGCAATAAAAATGGATTTGAATGTCTTGATGAAGAATCAAAAATTGTTGGAACGGGTGGACCAGTCAAATTGTACATAAAATCCTTATTAACTAGCTGATCATCACGGAAATGAGAGATTTTATTAAACAATGCATGAAGACTTTTTTGTGTAGAAGTGAAAATTCCTGCAGAGAAGAGTGCCTTCCACATTTGAGTAATTGGACATGATCGCACAAAGAGCAGTTTTGATTTTCGGAGTCATGTCCGTAACTTCCAGACATATGTCACTGATTTTTAGCAATTTAACCCCAATTATCAAGGATTCGATTTGAGTTCGATTGTGACATTCAATGAGTGTACAATTCTAAAATTTAGTGATTTGTGCATCAATTTTCAGTGATATTATCACTAATTTCCAATGACATCGCCACTAATTTTGAGGTCGATCATATCTCATTTTCAGAGTAATGAAAACTGTCACTGATTTTCAGGGACTCATCTATGATTTTTGGGAATCTATCACCAGATTTTAGTGATGAAAATGGCTGATGATTAGGAATATTAAAAAATTTTATGACGCGTCAATGTTCCGTACAGAAATTTTCAATTATTTGTATTCGTTTTCTTCTTATAAATATTCTATTCTCTTTTAATAACTGTTCAACGCCACGTGAAATCTTGACTTGGAAAGGCATACATAAATTGACATTCTATCTTCTCTTCATTTTTCCTTTTTAAACCTCCCACACTGAGAGAAAAATATGATTCTTCCGACTATATTCCATTACCATCGAATCCAAAATTTAGGGATGTTTTCTCACTAGGATGCCCCGATGGAAGGATTAAGATTATTATTAATGTGTGGCTCAAATATGAACCCGGCATATGAAACAATATCAAAATTATGGTGAATAATGTGGGTTTGAGCTAAACATCCTTAACTGCAATCACAGTTCCTTCAATTTTCCTCCCTACACGGAGAAAAAAATTCAATAAAAATTACAAAAAAAAAAAAACGTAAAAATTACGTTTTGAAACGTAATCCGCGAGCGAAGTAAAATTCAATAAAAAGTGTGAGTCGAATTGAAATTGTACGAATTGCCACGTAAATTCTACGATTTGTTCCGTAAAAATTAACCACTCGTCTGATGACTCACCGCTGTGGGACAACAAGTCGTTCCGTAATTTTTCCCCAACGATTGACAAATTTTACGGAACGAAACGTAGAAATAACTAACCAGCTTCATAAAAATTGTTGAAGCTGGCATATGTATGTATGCCACCAAAATGTATGTTAATATGTGTGTATGTTAGGCATAATAAGTCGGCAAGTTTCTGTAAGATTTACTTCTTCCGGAAAAATTACGTGAGAATTTCGTACTTTATTCGGTGATGAACCTGAGAATTCACTGAACGTTTCGGATTTCTTCTCTTCCATTCCTACAAAAATTGCCGGAAAACGATTCCCCATTGCGGATTACGTGAATTGTTCCTTAATTTTTATTGAACATTTCTCTTCGTGTACCATCAATTCTCAAATTCGCAGAAAAATCAAGTCATTTTCGCAAATACCCTGATTTTTCTGTTAAAAAAACGAGGCAATTTTTTTTTATCAATTGAAGATGTATTTGGGTGGATGGTCAAGTAATCACCTTGACACTGAGTCGTGACCCCGGGCTCTACGTGCTCAATGTAAATGACCCGGTCAGCCCATCGCCTGGAATACGAACTAGTCGCGAGTCTGCCACAAGTCGTCCGTTTCTACTGAAGCTTATGCTCCGGGACATGTAAATATTTTGACTCTCGTGACTTTCGCTAATGATTATTACTGCCTCCAAAGTAGTTCGTCTGGATATTCTAGGTGTAGTGTAGTTGTAAATGCCATTTGTTGGGTAATTTTATGGGTCTTACGTTAATAGTTTTGAGAGGTAAGTGGAGATGATGCAATACTTAGAAATTTAGAAAACAATGGCTGTCTTCACTTGTTTCTGGAGATTTTTATGGTTTCAAGTGTATTAAAAATAATTTCGAATGTAAAAAAAAGAGAATCATTTACATATGTGCAATTTTTCTCATTTATCTAGGACTAAATACTTTTTTTTAATGAATAAAGAGAGAAAAGTGGAAACTGTTGCAATATAGCCATTTCTCTTTGTTTTTGTTGACTTATCTGGTTTTACGGGTATTAATAACAAATTAGAATAGGAAGAAATGGAAATCATTTACTTATATGCAATTTTTCTCATTTATCTAGGAAAAATACTTTTTTTTATGAATAAGGAACGAAAAATGGGAATTGTTGCAATATCCAATCAGTTTATTTTCATTTTCTGCTCAGATTCATTTTGATTTTCATTTTCTACTCAGAATTGGGAAAGCTCCCATTTGCCAGCAAAAATGCAAAAGCAATAGCAAACAAATCTGAAAAGTCTGATAGATATGGAGACGCTAAATAGTTGATAGAGATCCATAATTAATTTACGGACATCTACTCTTACATGACCTTCATGAAGAAACATAGAAGTAAAACACGAGAAGAGACTCATTAAAATTTCCTCAATATTGACAAAAAATCATTATTACAAACTTTGTATTGTGTTTGTGGTTCCCTGACGTCACTTCCGGTTTAATCATCGCTCACTGGACAATATGTGATATGTGACGGTTGATAGGAGTGAACGGGTTTAACGTAATGTGTACATTAAAATTTACAATGAAGAGAGATTTTTTAATGGAAGAAATGAATTATGAGGAAATTTATAATCAACGAAAAATTGCAAAATAAATACACGAAAAAATCAATGAATTATGTATTAAATTGTGAATAGTTAATTGTTCTTTCATCGTTAATATTGAATTAAAAATTAATTAGCTGATTAATCAATATTCATTAATTTTAATGAATGAGAGAGTGGATTGAGTCGACTTTTTAACATTTCTATAAATAGAAGAATCGACTCATTCGCTCCCATGAGTTTCCAACATGAACAAAGTGATGATACTTTTGTTTTTAATTGAATTGAGGAACAAATGTGGCAGAATAAATCGCCTCGAAGAAAATTATCAATTGAAGAAATTTAATAATTAAAATTTTGATCTCCTGGAGTCATTTCTAAGTATTTTCTAACCATTTGGGGGGATCAAAAGTTTATAAAAAATTCGTTGAAGTCAATTGCATGGCTCAGACGATCAATAACAGCCAACTAATCAAATGATTCATTATTAAAAAATCATTCTTACGTTTTATTTGTTATTGAATTTATAAACGAATCGATTTCTCAATAATAACTGATTCTTTTAGTGTGACAAGACCAGAAGCAGGAAATTGCTAATGCAAACGTCATCACAGCATCGATTTTAACATAATAAACAGTTTGAATTTCATTTGAATAATTTGTTCCCCGTCATCAGAACTTCTTTTAAAACTCTAAAAAAATGGACTCATTCTGTCCCATCAGTTTCAAACATGAAAAAAGTCATGACATTTGTTTTTCAATTCCATTGAGGAACCAATGGGGCAGAACAGATAGCCTTGAAAGAAATGATCAATTGCCTAAATTTAATAATTCAAATTTTTATCCCCCGGGGTCTTTTCTAAGCCTCTTCTAACCGTCTGCGGGGAATGAGGAGTTTATAAAAAAACTCGCAGAAGTCAGTTGACCAGTCCAGATGATCAATAACAGCCAATTAATTAAATGGTTTACTATTGAAAAATCATTCTTGTGTTTTATTTTCTATTGTAAGTCGATTTTGGCTATTGTCCGGTTTTCAACGGATATCTCGAAATCTAAGGGAGATAGCACAATTTGGCTCATAACCTTTTTAGTAGCACTCAATTCGCTCTACAAAAAAGGTTATTATCAAAATTTCGCTGTCTCCCTTAAATTCGGAAAAATTTCTGGAAAACTCAACTAAAGACTAAATTGACTTAAACCGTTTGACCACTTCACTACTGAAATTTTGAAAATATTTTGATTAAAAAAAATTAAAGTCAATCGAACGGTCCAGATGGTAAATAACAGCCAATTAATCAAATAACTTACTATTAAAAAATCATTCTAATGTTTTATTTGCTAGTTTAATCGAGAATCGAATTCTCGATAATGATTGATCCTTTTAGTTTGAGAAGACCAGAAACAAGAAATTACTAATACCAACGTCATCACAGCATCGATTTCAACATAATAAACGTTGATCTAACGATTTATTTCTGTCCTAGTTCCACTTAACAAATTTGGCCCTTGTCACAAGAAGAAAAATGAATGCGTACACTGAGAGAAAAACTACAAAGTTCTCAAACAAGTCTTACTTGTGGCAAGAAAGTAGTTTTTTGAAAATTATCAAACAAGGATTTTTTTGTGCCAAACATGCAGAGAGTGCGCTGGAATGAAAAATTTTTGTCGCAAAAATAGATTTAGTAGTTCAAAAAAAAAATGGCATTCTCTGTACACGCAAGAAATGTCATTTCTAGCACTACATACTCCTTCGTTATTCGATACTCCCATAGGTATTTTGTTCCCGAAAAATCTTTGTTTTATGCGAAATAAGGGATAGTAGTTTTTCGTTTCGGCTGTCTAATAATCACAGACAACAAATGAACCCTTAAATGAAACAATAATAATGATATGATAGCGATCTTGTATCTGAGGGATAAAATATTTGTTGATAAATTTTCCTCTCTATGAGATATTTTCATCTCAAAGGGCGTCTATAGTGTGAATTGTCCGCCTCTTGAACCAAATATTTCGTTGCTATCGAAAGCAGAAAACAATTATTCATGTTTGAGACTTGCAAATTCGAACCAAACAAGACTTGACAACGTGTTTGTTTTTCTCTCAGTGTACAGTCCCATGCTAATTTATTTTGTAAAATCACAAGGAAGAACGAATGGAAGGAAGAGTAAAGTTTAAAGACATCATATATGAATAAATATTGTTTGATACTAACTAATGGTTGCAACATGCAATTATGAAACTTGCAGCGATTAATTAATAGAAATCGGTTCGTGTTATTAACATTTTTCTTTTTATAAAAACTGATTCATGCGGATAAGGACCTGGCGTCCCTGGGGTGAGTCTCAATCAGGCGGCGATAAAAAGTCTTGGGAATATTCATGATTGACAGTTTTTTTTATCAATTGAGATTAAAGGTTGAAAATACTCACTTGTATCCAGTGAGGATGTTCAGGAGCGTCGACTTGCCAGCGCCAGACGGTCCCATGATGGCTGTCAGCTCGCTGGCCCTCAGTCTACCACTCACTGATTTTAGAATTGATTTTACATCTGGAATGAAAATTTTTCAAATGTTAAAATCTTGTAAAATCACCGGTTCCAATCACTCAATGTACCTCGTTGATAAGTAATCCTAATTTTTAAAGTTTATGGATTTTGCGGAAATTGTTATCAAGTTCCATTGAAATTTCAAGAAAATATACTCTTGAATCTTCAATTCTGAGCATTATTACGAAAACTGTCAATGAAATTTGGTAATTTTTTTCAAATTGTTTACACTGATGGAAAATTTGAAAAAGAAAAGCAATACATTCCGGTGAACACCTAAAAAAACAAACTTTAGTTTGAGGCTGATCTCAATTTGAGACTTTAAAAAGTCTTAATTTGAAATCATTTCAAGTTGAGTTGCGCACGGACAAAAATATACCTGAGTATGCACGGAAATTTAACAAAAAAATTATATTGCTAGCGCGGTAAAAGATGCGCAAAGTGGCGGCCAGGGAAAAATTCCAGTGCTGGCACTGGAATGAATTTGTGAATTTTTCCTGTGAATTTTTCCCCGTATTTCTGTGAAAGTTTCACAGAAATCCCCAGAAATTTTACAAGAAATCCCGAGAAGTTTTACCTTAACAACACTAGAATTTTTCACAACCGGTGGATTGTGATTTTTTTCAGTACTCATACTAGAATTTTTCTACAAAATTTTTCTCCGTGTATTTTATACAGAATCAAGTATATGCGTAAACCTGAATCAAGAATAAAATCTACTTGATTCAAGTATATTATTCTCGATTCGAGTATATAATATACTTGATTCAAGTAAATTTTATTATACTCGAATGGGGGATGGGTATTTCAAGGGTCAGAATATAAAAGTAAAAAAGTGGGTGTCAAGGAATGAGGGTCTAAATATAAGGGCTAAAAACAGTGATCAAGAATAATGGATGGCACATTTCACCAATTACCAACTGATCATTCAGCTTTAAAATTTCAAACATTCAAAATATTTGCTCACTTAGCAGTAGCATAGAAAGGAAGTTTACATTCAAACCCTCTGTTTTTGACCCTCATTTGTTAATCGCCACTTTTTGACACTTATATTTTGAAAATTAGTTTTTGACCCGTCTATTACCCTTATATTACCCATCCCCCACACTGGGAGAAAAATCTCAAGTTCGATTTACAATGAGAAAATAGTTGAGGCATTTTGGTGAACGATACGATTTTTTTTTGTATGCGGCACATAACATTATAGTAACTTCACAAGCGTAGTTTTTGCAAATCAAAATGCACTGATAGAATGATTCATTTATTCCAAACGAGATTTGTTAACTATTAACGAATGGTAGAGTTGAATATGACCAAATGCATATTCGTTGACAGTTAAGGAATGGTTCACTTGAATGGCGAAAGTCAAGTCAAACATGGCTTCTCAAATACACATTCGTTAACTATTAACGAATGAACATTTGGTGAGACCGAATAGACCCTAACCTCCAACCAAAATCCATTCGTTAACAATAACTAATCGGTTCTATCAATGTGCAGTTGAACTAACCAAAGTTCAAAAGTAACCACGACAAATCTATCGTGAGGAGAACTATAAAATAGTTGTAATGACTACATTCCATTGTAGTAATTACTTCTCAGACCGTAGTTACCGTAACCCATGAAAAATTGTTGAGGACTTTTTGACTATAATTCGATGGTGATGGAATATAGTCAGAAGAATTATATTTTTCTCTCCGTGCATTCGAGCATAAAATATACTTGAATCAAGTATATTATATTCTCGAATCAAGTGTATTTTATACTTGACTCACATATATTTTTTCCGTGCGACAGTCTTAACTTGATGCCTTCAAAAGTATCAATTTGAGTTTATGAAGACTTAAAATATGTTGGAAAAAATTGAAAAGTTATTAAAAAAATATTTCGAACACAAAAATGGTCGAAACAGATTGAAAATTTGTAATTGAAATATCGTTTTTTTTTGTTCAGCGATTGGTTTCCTGCAAGAGAACAATAGTTTCCCCTCCGTATCACCTCCTGCATGGCCTCCCCGCCATAAATACCTTAAGAATTTCAGGTTTCAAATTAAGACATTTGAGAATCTTATTTTAAGACCTTTAGAACCTTGACATAGGGTATTATTTTTTTCAGTGAATGTTAAATATTGTTAAATTCAATTCAGTTTAAGATAAAATCATCCGCGGGTTTTTCTATTTATTCTAGAATTTCAACAAAATGAAATTTTTCATGTTGAGCATTCATTAACATTTAAGTGAAACTTGACATTTCATATTTATCTTTAAAAATGAACATTAAATCCAATTAAATTCTCGATTGATTGAGAGTTCAGAGCAGTAATTGTCTGAATCTCCCCTATTTTCAATACTAGATCTGTCCGCGCGCTTTCGCGCGCTTATCTTTTTGTTGTGAAAATGAAAAAATCGAATTTATTAAACTTCATATACTCATAGATGTTTTATAAATATTGATAATGATTTAAAGAGAATTAAGAGAATGAAGAGAACGNAACCTCCAACCAAAATCCATTCGTTAACAATAACTAATCGGTTCTATCAATGTGCAGTTGAACTAACCAAAGTTCAAAAGTAACCACGACAAATCTATCGTGAGGAGAACTATAAAATAGTTGTAATGACTACATTCCATTGTAGTAATTACTTCTCAGACCGTAGTTACCGTAACCCATGAAAAATTGTTGAGGACTTTTTGACTATAATTCGATNAGATTTTTCTCGAATTATTTGGGAAACCGAAGAATTTTCGTGAATTTTGTAGAGTTTAGAATTTATGTATGAAAATCTAAGAAGCAAGAATTGATCATTTTGGCGTGTGATAAATATGAAAAAATTAAAATTTGGGAAGTGAAGAATAATTTTTGAGTTAAAAAAATTTAGAAATAATATGTTTTTTTTTCTCATCATCGACAATTAGGCAATTTAGATATGTTTTGATATCAACATCACACATGAAAAAATGAAAAATATGACGCAGAACAAATTTTTGGCATTTGAATACTTTCATACTTCACGTGACTCCTTGACCAA
>NW_021680366.1:721915-811149 GCF_001412515.2 Diachasma alloeum
TTTTTTTTTTACTTTTTAAAATAATCTGATTAAAATCTGTAATTGTTCAAAAATCAGGGGAGGGTTATGAATTGATTTCCTAGAAAACTGAAAAAATTTCTTGAATTCTTCGGAAAATTTCACAGTTTTCCAGATAACCGTAGATCGCAGATTTTTCTCGAATTATTTGGGAAACCGAAGAATTTTTGTGAATTTTGTAGAGTTTAGAATTTATGTATGAAAATCTAAGAAGCAAGAATTGATCATTTTGGCGTGTGATAAATATGAAAAAATTAAAATTTGGGAAGTGAAGAATAATTTTTGAGTTAAAAAAATTTAGAAATAATATGTTTTTTTTTCTCATCATCGACAATTAGGCAATTTAGATATGTTTTGATATCAACATCACACATGAAAAAATGAAAAATATGACGCAGAACAAATTTTTGGCATTTGAATACTTTCATACTTCACGTGACTCCTTGACCAATCAGAATTGAGGATTAGCGGTCAGGCAGTTTCGAGATATTTCGATATAAAACAACTTTACGTTTCTTTCATCTTTAGTAAATAGGAAATAGGATATTCCACTCTCGAATGGATCTGAATGTTTCACACCACAATAATTACTTGTTTCGATAATCAATATTTCATAATCTAAATACTTTGATTTGAGATCGAATTGTTGTCATCAATCTGAAACGAGTGCAATGATATCTCTGGATGGACAAAGAGCAATATCAACACACACGAGTGCTGATAAGGACTGAGCAAAGTCCAATGCCTGTGACTCTTGTGATTCAGTCGGTTTTGCACTCAATGATTCAACTGAAATAATCACCAGAGCCTCGGTTTGATTATTTATTCGTAGAAATTTGATTATTTATTGGTTGCATTCTGGCTGAAGACAATTTCGTGGAGGAGATTGGGACTATTAGGAACTAATGTGCTCTTTATTTGCCGGCAGTCAATATTAGCAGGAAGCACATACAGCTGGGATACAATATTTATCTGGGGAGGCACTCATTGTGCAAACAGACATGTGTTAATTGACGTGTGTTAATTCTTACTCTTGTGAGAATATGGAGAAAAAGAAAGAATAAAATAGATTAGCCCAATAATCAATCAAATTGGGTTCTTACACGATTTTTTTTTTGTTCAATGAAATTATGAAATGTGAAAGTTACATAAAAAACTTTGGGCACGTGTTCTTTATTTCAAACAATCGTAAAAAATAAAAGAGTTACTGTTCATTGAGGAAATGTTTGTATGCGTAAATGATGGTTTTTTCAGTTTCCATTGAAATAAAACAAATATGTGTCCAACCAAATCAGTAGCGAAGTGGTCGAAGAGTTTTCCATGAATATCTCCAAATCTAAGGGAGATAGCGAAATTTTCATATATATCTTTTTTGAAGCTCTCAATGTGCTCTACCAAAAAGGTCATAACAGAAATTTTGCTATCTGCCTTAGATTGCGAGATATTCATTGAAAACTCACGAATAGTCAAAATCGACTTAAACCGTTTGACCACTTCGCTACTGAAATAAGTGTTGGAACAATAATAGACAGAATAATTTTTTTTGCTGAATAAAGGATAAAATATGAAAGTTGGATAAAGAACATCTGAAACTAATTTTTTATTTGGAAATATCATGAAAAATAGAGAAGTTACTGCCAATTGACGAAACATTTGCAGTTGTTAATTGTTAATTTTTCATTATTTATTGAAATAAAAAAATTTGTTTCAGTATTTTTCATTTCAATTTCAGCAATAAAAAATTGCATGGAAAATTCAAATTTAAAACAAATCTTGAAGAATGTACGTTCCTCACTACGATCCATTTTATATAAAGAGGAGATGAAAATGAAAATGAAATGAGAATGTGTTATTTTCTAAAATCAGAAATTGCTCACAAGAATTTTAAACTAGATTTTTCATCGCTTTTTTTATTAGTTCCTCTCGTTTCTATTTGATGAGTAATTTTATGGGTCGTTCATTTAAAAGCCTTTAGTCATAAACTGAAGACAATTTTTATTGAAGACGGAAGTGGCATTGAGAGAGAACAAGATGTCAAATTCCACTGGGATCTTGCATTCGTTAATATTTAGCAGATGCTAATCTGCCGAAATCGACCGAAATTTCTGGCATTTTTTTTATCGTAGAACAGGAAGTTTTTATTTTATATATAACGGACGAATTGCTATTCATTCAAATCTATTTCCAGAATATTTCGACAATGAATTCGATTATTAGTTAATGAATTGATTTAGAGGTGACATAATGTCATCAACTTTATATTCACAAGATTTTCCTTACATTCCTGTCGATTTTTCCCAGAAGAAAGAGACGATGAAATTTAAAAAATGGGAATGACTTGTTGAATAACAAATAATTTTGTTGTGAAGAAAATTCGTATTATTGAATCAGTGGAAAAAAATTACTTCTCCAAAAAGTTCATTGTTCATCAATTCAATGGACAAAAACATGAAGTCATTCTCAACCTGTATTTACAAGAATTCTAAAAAAACTCCATTGTCTCATTTTTTCATTGTTGTTCCTGGCAAAATGTTTCGACGATAAATCAGATTATTAATTGAGGAGTTCACGTGGAGATGATATTTGATCAATCTTATATTCGCATCATTTTGTTTTTAGGTTTGGATTTTATTTCTAGAAAAAGGAGACAATGCGATGATAAAAATGGAAATAACTTGTTGAATAAAACATAATTTTATGAATTAGTTGTAAAAAAAATCACGTTATTGAATCAATGAAAAAAAATATTTCTCCAAAAACTTCACTGTTTTTCAATTCAATTGACAAAAACATGAATGAATTCATTCTCAACCTGTATTTACAAGAATTCTAAAAAAAATCCATCGACAGATGTCTAGAGCCAGTGGACACGAAACAATTGTCTCTTTTTGTCATCATTTTGCTTTGCAAAATATTTTGACCATGAATTAGATTATTAATTGATGAATTCATTTAGACATGACATTTGATGACTCTTATATTCCCATAATTTTTTGAAGAATTTTGTTGATTTTATTTTCAGGAAAAAGAGACAATTATATTTAAAAATTGAAATAAATTGTTGAATAAAAAATAATTTCATGAATTAGTTGCAAAAAAATTTTGCGTTATTGAATCACTAAAAAAAATTGTTTCTCCAAAAACTTCACTGTTTTTCAATTCAATTGACAAAAACATGAATGAATTCATTCTCAACCTGTATTTACAAGAATTCTAAAAAAAATCCATCGACAGATGTCTAGAGCCAGTGGACACGAAACAATTGTCTCTTTTTGTCATCATTTTTCTTTGCAAAATATTTTGACCATGAATTAGATTATTAATTGATGAATTCATTTAGACATGACATTTGATGACTCTTATATTCCCATCATTTTTTGAAGAATTTTGTTGATTTTATTTTCAGGAAAAAGAGACAATTATATTTAAAAATCGAAATAAATTGTTGAATAAAAAATAATTTCATGAATTAGTTGCAAAAAAATTTTGTGTTATTGAATCAATAAAAAAAATTGTTTCTCCAAAAACTTCACTGTTTTTCAATTCAATTGACAAAAACATGAATGAATTCATTCTCAACCTGCATTTACAAGAATTCTAAAAAAAACTCCATCAACATGCCGATGTGGAGAGCCAGTGAACACGTAACAATTGTCTCATGTTTTCATGATTTTTTTGTTTCAAATGAACGTGACGTGTGTAGCATTCATGCACAAATATACACATCACAAAAAGTGAATCTCTTGTTTTGCAATCAACCTTTGAGTAGTGATTCCTCTCGAAAATTCCGCTCGTGGGTCAACCAGTTCCTCTTACATTCCACATAACAGATAATGTTGAATTTATCAAGAGAATTCATTCATTTTATCCTAGAAAATATTTTTATTTCCACTGAACTTTCGATGAATTATGACTGTATTTCTCCTCGCAAATTTAATTAATCGTAATTCAGTCAAGTTCATCCACTTGTTGCATAATACGGAGTCATTTTGGAATTTAATGAAGATATAAAAATGTTTCCATTAAATTGAAGATTTTTTTTCGTATTCACATCGTTTCTTAATTTCTGCTGATGATAAATATCAGTAAAAAAATTATGATGATCTCTGTTTTCCTTGGGTCAACATGTTCGTTTCGTTTATTACTCACGTCCAAAACATTAGAGTAATGCAATGACTTCGGAGAACTGTTCAGCGTTGTCATTGAGATGGGAAAGAAAAAAATGAGAAATTGTGAGTGATTCAGACTGATTGCGAGGGTTAGAGACGAAAAAAAATGGTGAATAGATTTTTTTCAACTTTTATTTACTCAGTGTTACTCAATATGGCAGGTGAAGGTCAAGTGCCAGTGACTGACTAGCCTACAATTTGAAGGAAACATGAATTTAGATGACGGAATAATTGGTCTTCATTAAAAAAATGTGGAATCCCAGACGAATTGTGGAATTAGAGTTTAAAAAATTGTGAATAGAATTGTTGTCACTCTTATTTACTCAGTATTGCATAATATCACAAGTGAAGGTCTAGCATTAGTTGCTAAATAGTCTATAATTCCTGCGAATTATTAATTTAGGTGAAAGAATAATTGTTCTTCATTTAGAGAATGAGGAATCCCAGATGGATTGTGAGGGTTAGAGACGAAAAAAAAATGGTGAATCGATTTTTTTCAACTCATATTTACTCAGTGTTACTCAATATGGCAGGTGAAGGTCAAGTGCCAGTGACTGACTAGCCTACAATTTGAAGGAAACATTAATTTAGATGACGGAATAATTGGTCTTCATTAAAAAAATGTGGAATCCCAGACGAATTGTGGAATTAGAGTTTAAAAAATTGTGAATAGAATTGTTGTCACTCTTATTTACTCAGTATTGCATAATATCACAAGTGAAGGTCTAGCATTAGTTGCTAAATAGTCTATAATTCCTGCGAATTATTAATTTAGGTGAAAGAATAATTGTTCTTCATTTAGAGAATGAGGAATCCCAGACGATTTGTGAGTATTAGATTTGAAGGAATAATTGTTGTTCAGTTACTAGTACTTTGACTTTTTTAGTGAAAAAAAGCAAGCGTCACACGTTGAAATTACGAAATCCGGGAAACTGTTACTGTCATTGATCACAATCCATTTGTGGAGAAACAGGAAAGTTCGAGGGAAAATACAACCACTGTCGTAATCGCCAGTTGAGAGAAATGGAGCAGATAAAATTTTCACGATCCCAGAGGATGAAACATTCATTATATCATTCATTATTACAGTGAAGATGTAGGAGGAGGAACTGGTAGACCTACTCATATTAATATCTGATGATAATTGTTGTAATGTCCATTTAATGACATGTGTCGGGTATGTAAAAGTATCCAAACGACCCCATTGGACCCTCTGCAACTGTCTTTCAGACGTTTTGAGAGTGTAAATATATAAAAATCATTATTTCATTTGAAAAACTGACTCATAATTGCAGGGACTGTACCACTTGGATTTCCCCAATGCCAATGGAATTACTAAACTTTTTGTTCGATTGTGGCAATCCAGGAAAATTGCCTGCATTCTGAAGATCCTATTGAGAATGCGTTGATCAGTGAGGAAATTATCGAATTTCAAACGAGTATTACCTGTGCACTGATAGAACGGATTAGTTATTGTTAACGAATGGATTTTGGTTGGAGGTTAGGGTCTATTCGGTCCCACCAAATGTTCATTCGTTAATAGTTAACGAATGTATATTTGAGGAGCCTTGTTTGACTTGACTTTCGCCATTCAAGTGAACCATTCGTTAACTATTAACGAATATTCATTTGGTCATATTCAACTCTACCATTCGTTAATAGTTAACGAATCTCGTTTGGAATAAATGAATCAGTCTATCAGTGTGACGATAAATTTTCTCGGCTGCTCCTGTCAAATGACCGTCATTGACGTGTCTTATGACCGGTCAGTGACGTGTCACGTCATTTTTTCGCAACCCTGGCATGGATTTACAGCAGAAATTATGAGAAAATTCTTAAAGAAATTGCGATTTGGGGTTTTCGCGTATTGAACCCTTACAAAAAAATCCAAATACACGGAGAGAAATGCTCAGTAAAAATTACGGAACTCACAGTTCGCTCACCGATTACGGAATCGACTCAGAAAATTCAAGTGACAGTATCGTAATTTTTCAAAGAAGATTCAGGTAAAAATTACGAAACGCTCTGGAAAAATTCCGCGACAGTTCCTTGAAATTTCCTACAACCACATTTCGCTCCGGAATTACGGAAAAGATACGTAATTTTTGTTGAATATTTCTCTCCGTGTGATGAAAAAATTTCGGAAAAATGTAAACTTTTTCGAGATATCTGCATCCAGAATTTTCCCAAGAAATTTTGAATAATTTAAAAAATCATGTACCCATTTGGAGAAATATCGACATAATATCACAAGATGAGAAAATGACCAAAAATAGAAATTTTCTCTTATGCAGTGCAAGAAAATCTAGTAGAAATTCTTGGAATTTAAAAAGTCCTTCTTTACCTGAGAGAAAAATATAATTCTCCTGACTATATTCCATCACCATCGAATTATAGTCAAAAAGTCCTCAACAATTTTTCATGGGTTACGGTAACTATGGCCGGAGAAGTAATTACTACAATGGAATGTTGTCATTGCAACTATTTTATAGTTCTGCTCACGATAGATTTGTCGTGATTGCTTTTGAACTTTGGTTAGTTTAACTGCATTTTGATTTGCAAAAATTACGCTTGTGAAGTTACTATAATGTTATGTGCCGCATACAAAAAAAAAATCGTATCGTTCACCAAAATGCCTCAACTATTTTCTTATTGTAAATCGAACTTCAGATTTTTCTCTCAGTGTAAGAACTCCTCTGAATTCTGCTGGAATCTTACAACAACTCATGGGTTAACAGTAAAGTATTTTGTTATCATAACTCCATATGATTATCTCTTATCATTGTGATGTTTGGTATTGAACCTGGGCTGAATCCTATGAGTAGTTCCTAAGATATTCAATTTTGTGGGAATTTTTGTACTTCATTTAGTAAGTATACTATAATTACAAATTTATTTTCAATTTTTGTTCGTTTTTTGCTTCAGAATGGAAGCATTACATTCGTTCAAAATGCCTGTACGAGCTCTAACTCTTGAAAAAAACAAACTATTAACTCGAAATTTGGTACAGGTTTCTACTAAAAAAAATATCCTGCCCAAATGATTCGGAAGCTTACCATCAATTTCTTGATGGTAAATAAAAGAGATTCACATACGACTTCGTAACACATCTGCAGTCGCATACGTGCTATCGCCTACTTGGTTTCTTTCTTTGATGATGTAATTGTAAATTTGCTGTGATGACAGTTGGAATAATTTCGGAGAAAATTCTTTTTTTTATGGCAAGGATTTCCAAGAATTCATGCAATATTTTTGTCATTGCCGCCCTCTCTGATCTCCAACATTTCTAGCTAAACACCAAAGCTTCTTTTTTAATTTCCTACTTATGAAGAAATAATAACCATCATTTGAACTGGCAGAAATGTTTTTTCGTCATAGAATCAGCTTCCAGGAATATTCTGAATGGGAACGAATCTATTACGAATTTGAAAAAACTATTGCCGAAAAAAAAGACTGATGAAGAGCCAGGGAAAATAATTCTGGAATAATTTCCCCATTTGAGTTTTTCTACTTTGCTGAGTGGAATGGAGCACTCGGGGGCATCCAACTCCCTGATAATTGTGTAATTTTGTTGAAACAAACTGCTGCACGCGCAACGACTTTCTAAGAGATATCATCTACGCAGTTGTAATATTTCATGATGAGATGAATTATCTCGTCTTCTGATGGATTTTCTTTGACCCGACGTTTGAATAAAGAAACTGGAAAGTCAAGACAATTCTCTTTTTCTCAATGTTTTCCTTCTTCTCAAAGGAAATAAAACTCTTTCTTGTATTAACGGAGCATAAGCAATAATTCTCAAGATGAATTCACAATTTGAAACTATCAAAACAATTTAAAAGTGTTTTTTTATTTCGGAATAACAAAAGGAAAAGAGTTTCCACTTCAATCTGAAATCCACGGCATTAAGAATTCGTGAGGCTGAAAAATATTTTCGTTCTCCTGAATGACAGAAGAAGAATAACATCGGTTGTGTGCTAATTTTTTGTGATTGTTCCTCCTGAGTCAAAATCAGTAGCACAGCGGTAAACCGGGTTAAGTCGATTTTGAGTATTGGCCAGTTTTTGACGAATATCTCGGAATTTAAAAGAGATAGCAAAATTTTAGTCATGACCTTTTTTGTAGAGCTAATTAAGGGTTACAAATAAGGTTATGAGAAAAATTTTGCTACCTCTCTTAGATTTCGAGATATTAATGAAATACTGGCCATAAATCAAAACCGATTTAACCCGGTTTACCGCTTCGCTACTGAAATCATGCTTCCGTTTTATTTATTGAATTGTTGTGATATTGAAGGAAAACAGCATAAAACAGGATCAAAACGCTTGCCACATTGAAGCTTGACTTGTCTAGTTTTATTCTTTTGAACTTCTTTGCGAATTGCAAATATTATTCTAAGCAAATTCAATAAAAATTTCCTTTTTATGATATAATTTGCAATTTTTACGCCATGTTATTGAATCGTGGCGTCAGGCAATTCTGAATACGAAATGAAAAGAAAGTGGAATAAATGACAGAAGAGAAAAAAACATTTTATATGTAAATTTTTAGCGATTGTTCCTTTTGAGTAAATATCATTTCAATTTTATCTGTTGAATTATTAAACCGAAAGTATGAATAACTCATGGGTGGGCTTTGTGATGGCTATAACTTCTCGTCATTCGTAATTTTTATGATTATGGATCCATATTTGTAATGAATGGATTCAAGATAAAACGTCTCTTGGAATTTTTGCATAAAATTACACATTGACTAGATAATTCGAACATTAATCAGTCTTCAGTTTCTTCAATATTTTGAGCTTCTTTGCGAATAGCAAACGTCATTTCAAGCAAATTCAATAAAAAATCACTTTTTATTACATTATTTGTAATTTTCACTTCATGTTTTTATACCGTAACATCAGGCATTTCTGAATACAAACAAATGAAAAGAAAGTGGAATAAACGACAGAAGAGAAAAAAACATTTTATATCTAAATTTTTAGCGATTGTTCCTTTTGAGTAAATCTCATTTCAATTTTATCTGTTGAATTATTAAACCGAAAGTATGAATAACTCATGGGTGGGCTTTGTGATGGCTATAACTTCTCGTCATTCGTAATTTTTATGATTATGGATCCATATTTGTAATGAATGGATTCAAGATAAAACGTCTCTTGGAATTTTTGCATAAATTTACGTATTGACTAGATAATTCAACCATCAATCAGTCTTCAGTGTCTCCAATGTTTTGAACTTCACTAAAAATTTACTTGCTACTTCATTATTCGCAAATTTCGCCCCTTGTTACTGTACCGTGCCGGGCAATTCTGAATACGAATAAATGAAAAGAAAGAATAAACGACAGAAGAGAACAAAAACCGTTTTGCATATAAATTTTTATTTTTATTTTGTGGTAATTGCTTTTAGTGATTGTTTGAGCAAACATCATTCTTCCAATTTATTTCTTAAATTATTATGGTGTTGAAGGATGCTATGGCTCTGCCTGCTCACATTTTTCACTGATTGGGCAATATAATTTCAGCATGGAATGATAATCACAGTTTCATAATGGACGAGTAGCAAACAAACTAGAAATTAAGATCCCACAGGTATGAATGCTAATACTTTCTCATCCTTAATAATTTTTTATAATTATGGATTTATCGTAAGAAATTATTGAGAATAATAATATTTTTTTATTATGAAAAAACATTTACATGTGAACATTGATGTTCATTAAATTTTTTTTTACTAAAAATCATTATTATTTTTAATAATTAAAACTTACTTCTTAATTATTAATTCTATCCATTTTGCGTTCGCTTTTAATGTACTACCAGCCCTCCCCCCCTTAGAGCCCAGAGAAATACATTGAATTTATTGAATTGAAATTATTATTCTTAATCATTTTCGATGATTACGGTATTTTTAGTAAAAAATATCAAGATTGATCCATTGATATGAATGGGTGTAAGAGAAAATGTCCAGCAATTTCTGCATAAAATTACGCATTGACGAGATAATTCGAGCATTAATCAGTCCCCCGTGCAAACAAGCTGCACCACTGGCACATCCAAATGGATTTATCACAATTATTTCTCATTGCTATTCTGTGTCATTGGACTTCGAGGTAAATCCAAGCCTGAATATGAGGTCAATGAAACGTCTCAACCTTGTCCAATAACCAGCGTTCCCGGCTAAATTGAGTTACGAATCAGATTCATCTTCAGCCGCAATTCAACTTCACTGGGATTTCAATTCATTCTCTCTAATCGTTCTGTATTTTTGCAGAAATCATTGAATTTCGTAATAGAAACTCTATCATTATTTATTTGGAAATGACAACTTTCACTGTGTGATTAACGCGGGGGGAAAACTGTGAACACTTAGACACGAGATTTTTGAGAGGTAAATCACGAAGGATACGTGGAATAGTGATAAAAGAAATTTTGAAATTTTTATTGGAACTCTAGGATTCATGCACTGAGAGAAAAATATAATTCTTCAGACTATATTCCATCACCATCGAATTATAGTCAAAAAGTCCTCAACAATTTTTCATGGGTTACGGTAACTATGGCCGGAGAAGTAATTACTACAATGGAATGTGGTCATTGCAACTATTTTATAGTTCTCCTCACGATAGATTTGTCATGGTTACTTTTGAACTTTGGTTAGTTTAACTGCATTTTGATTTGCAAAAATTACGCTTGTGAAGTTACTATAATGTTATGTGCCGCATACAAAAAAAATCGTATCGTTCACCAAAATGCCTCAACTATTTTCTTATTGTAAATCGAACTTCAGATTTTTCTCTCAGTGTGATTCAATTTCCAAAGGCCTGAAACTATCACGAATGGTTCAGCATTGAGTAGACAATATACTTGAATTAAGTATATTTTATACTCGAATCAAAAATAAAATACTTGATTCAAGTATACTTTATACTCAATTGAGGGATTGGTATTTCAATTCGAAGATGACTCTTTTGTATCGGGCCGGGTTGTAAGCCCTCTTCAGTGTAAGATAAGGGTCAGGCACTAATTGTCAGAATATAAGGGTCGAAAAGTGGAGGTTAAAAAACGAGGGTCAGAATATTAGGGTCAAAACATTCAGAATATAAAAGTAAAAAAAGTGGATGTCCGGCAATGAGGGTCTAAATATAAGTCATATATTATGCTTGATCACCGTTTTTAGCCCTTATATGACCCTCATTGCTTGACACCGGCTTTTTTTACTTTTATATTCTGACCCTAATTTTTTTATCGTAATATTCTGACCCTCTTTTTTAAACCCTAACATTCCGACCCTCATTTCTTAACCTCCACTTTTTGACTCTTATATTCTCGCACTTAGTGTCTGGCCTTTATATTATACTTGTGAGCGCTTGGTACAACCCGGGCTCATACGAAATAATCATCCTCGCATTGACACACTCATCCCCACTCGAGTATAAAATACATTTGAATCAAGTATATTTTTTTCCGTGCTGTAGAAATTGATTCTCAAAATTATGAAAAAAAAACAAAATCCAATGGTTTGGAGCTCATTGATAATTTGATTCTCATTCAACTGCGTAATTTTGCATCTAATCACCGTGTTTTCCGCATTTTCTTCTCATAAATAAATAAAGAAAATTGTTTAAATATTTGGAAACGTAATTTTTTGACATAAAATTGACTTCTGATAAAATTTTGATTATAAACATTTTTTTACAATTTCTAAAACAATTGTCAAATTGGACAATTGATTGTTCATAAAGTTTCTAATAGAAGTTCGTAATTTGTGTAAAAAAAAGTTATTCTTCGATTATTTGATCAATCTTCCTTAAAAAATGGTCTTTCCAAATTTTTTTCAGAATTTTTAAACTTTTCGAAACGATTAGAAATGGAACATTAGATTGAAGCCTTCAAAATTTGCATAACATAATCATTTTAGAATGTTCGACAACCTTGAACCAGACGAGGCTGATGTGAAAGCCCTCATGTTTCATTTCAAATATTGAAAAGCATTCAACATTTAACGAAAAACATCTCAAATCACACTACGTCTTTGTTTACGACGATTTGTCGACATTGGACCACTAAAGTCAATATTGCACCTAAAAAATACTTTTGGTATATTTCATCAACTCTGAGGAGGATTTCCTGCAGAAAAAATTGCGCGAACTTGGGTATCCTTAAGGTGTTTCGTGTGAAAAGTCAAAATATGAAAGAAAAAAGTGGAAAATTGATGGGAGAAATGCCTGAGTATGCTGCACCATTGAGAATTTTTGTACATTTTTTTCAGATGTCAATCTCAAGGAAAAAAATTATGAAATTTAGATGTTTTCGTAACCCCTCCAGCTATAACCTCCGAGGTTACCCCACTCTCAATTAGGAAAATTTCCATGGTACCCAAAAAAATAATTAAATATTGAGGAAAAACTAGTGGCTGATAAATCAAATCTTTCTTGAGAACACGTATGAGTTTCAGATTTTTTTTCAGATTTCATGAGAAAGTTATTTGAACAAATGATTTGGAAAATTTTGAGTTTCGGGGCAATTAGCCCTCACGCGCTGGCGCGTGATTCGAATGTCAGTGAACATCATGGGAAAGGTATGGATTGGACCATTGAACTGAGAGAGAGAAAACACTCGACAGGTTTACCAACTCGCGACGCATTTTAATATTATTTCAATAATTAGAAAAACATCCAATAAAAATTATTTGACACCCGTAGGTGATGAGAAAAAAATCAATCAATCTGATAAATAAAATCAATATTCAAAAAATCTTCAAATGCACACTTAAAAAGTTACTTGAAAATTGGAAAATTTCGTGTTCGGCGATTGAATCAGGGCTCGAGAACAATAAGACTCCCCTTCCGTTTCACCACCGTAATCTACACACGAAATGCCTTAAGAGAAAATACGAGATCTATTTTGTACACATCTACGCACGGACACATTCTAAAAATTGCATTTTTATACTTTTTTCAAAGTAATGAGTTGATATGACATAAAAAATCCTCAATTTAAATTTGAACGACTGCAAAACTGGCATTCGCAAGGAAAAATTAATCTGGTAAATTTAATTGGCGTTGATCAGAAAATCATCAAATGTGAAGGACAGATATACGCAACTCGCCGAGTGAATTTGATCCGTCGTCCGCGTGATTATCAGCATAAGGAGGCTCATTATCTCGTGGCCATTATTTACAATCACGCGTCAGACTCATCAGCTGTCCTCATTAGCATCAGCAAGCATTCCTCATCCCATCGCCATTTTCCTCCACCCGTTTCATCGCATCGTTTTTGCTCTCCACACATATCCTATACAAAGTATCATTTGATGCAAGAAGTGTGTATCACGTTTTCTAGAAAAATTCCTTATTGTCTTTAATTAAATGGAGATTGACGCGTCAGTAGTGAGGAGATAAGCGTCATATTGGACAAGATCATAGGTCGGTATTTATCATGACACTCGTCAATACGATCATCTAGCCCATGAAGTACACTGAGGGAAAAATGACAAAGTTCTCAAACAAGTCTTACTTGTGCACTGAGAGGAAAATATAATTCTTCTGACTATATTCCATTCCATTTTTCATGGGTTACGGTAACTATGGCCGGAGAAGTAATTACTACAATAGAATGTAGTCATTGCAACTATTTTATAGTTCTCCTCACGATAGATTCGTTCTGATTACTTTTGAACTTTGGTTAGTTTAACTGCATTTTGATTTCCAAAAATTACGTTTGTGAAGTTACTATAATGTTATGTGCCGCATACAAAAAAAAATCGTATCGTTCACCAAAATGCCTCAACTATTTTCTTATTGCAAATCGAACTTCAGATTTTTCTCTCTGTGTGCCAAGAAAATATTCTTTTGAAAATTATCAAAGGATGTTTTTGTGCCAAATATGCAGAGTGCGCCGGAATGAAAAATTTTTGTCGCAAAAATGGATTTAATAGTTCAAAAAAAAATTGCATTCTCTGTACACGCAAGAAATGTCATTTCTAGCACTACTCCTTCGTTATTCGATACTCCCATACGTATTTTGGTCCCAAAAAATCTTAGTTTTATGCGAGACAAGGGACAGTAGTTTTTCGTTTCGGTTGTCTAATAATCACAGACAACAAATGAACCCTTAAATGAAACAATAATAAAGATATGATAGCAATCTTGTAACTTAGGGATAAAATATTTGTTGATAAATTTTCCTCTATATGAGATATTTTCGTCCTGAAAAGGCACCGCCTGGTGTGAATTATCCGCCTCTTGAGCCAAATATTTCGTCGCTGTCGAAAGCAGAACAATTATTCATGTTGAGGACTTTCAAATTCGAACCAAAGAAATTCTTTTTTGGCAATTTTCAACTAGCGATTTTGTTGGCCCAAACAAGATTTGTTCACTGAGAGAAAAACCTGAAGTTCGATTTGCAATAAGAAAATAGTTGAAGCATTTTGGTGAACGATACGATTTTTTTTGTATGTGGCACATTACATTATAGTAACTTCACAAGCGTAATTTTTGCAAATCAAAATGCAGTTAACCTAACCAAAGTTCAAAAGTAACCATGACAAATCTATCGTGAGGAGAACTATAAAATAGTTGCAATGACTATAATTCGATGGCGATGAAATATAGTCAGAAGAATTATATTTTTCTCTCAGTGTTTGACAACGTGTTTGTTTTTCTCTCGGTGTACTTGTGCCTGAACCGTTGACGTCCAAGAGGTTTTCATTTTCTTAAATTATTATGAAAAATTGCATTAAAATAATTATTTAAGGTATTTATGGCGGGGTGGACCTGTAGCAAATATCACTAATTGCTCCGAATAATAAATTCCCCTGCTTCACCAAATTGTTTACCTCATCGTTTCCCTCCTAATAATCCGTCTCTGATCGTTCTAGAAATTTTCTGAATGAAAAATCGTCGAGCATATTTACCTCTGGACTCGTGAATAGAAAAAACAACTCAACGATGAAAAAAAATGAAAGGCAAAACTCATGCTCTCCCTCTCCGTCTCGTAACTATTCTCATTGCGAAATCCTCAGTGAATCGACTCAATGACTAGGTTAAAAAAACCCACGAATTAGATTCCAGCATGAATTATCGAGGGCATTAGGGAAATAGAGACCGAATTATTGGGTAATAATAATTTCGGGCTCTGTAAATGGTGAATTATGTTCATTCATGTGGTCAGTAGAAACGAGGTGAACTCAGTGTGACCGGTCTACGTGAGGCAACGACACTGTAGCCAGTGAGTATATCATTGCAACCATTGAAGTACGATAAAAAATATTACGTACAAGACAATGTGAATTTATTTTTCTAATAAAAAAAATAATTACTTCATTCGAGTGCGTGATTTTGTTGCGCGATAGATTTTTTGGGCTTCTAAAGACTTTTTCATAGACTTTTAATAGAATTTCACTCACATTTGGCAAACAAATTTTTTTTTTCAACTTTCTCTCTCATAAATGTGTTAAAACAGACGTTTTGATTCGATTTCAGAGTTTTTTAGATATTTTCCAAGACTTCAAAGTGGGTAACCAAATTAAGATATTTCGTGTGTAGATCACCGGGGATTTGCAACGGAAAGGGAGACTTATTGTTCTCAAGCCCTGATTCAATCGCTGAGCACGAAATTTTCCAATTTTCAAGGAACTGTTGAAAAAGTGTGCATTTGAGCATTTTTCGAATATTGATTTTATTTATCAGATTGATTGATTTTTTTCTCATCACCTGCGGGTGTCAAATAATTTTTATTGGATATTTTTCTAATTACTGAAATAATATTAAAATGCGTCTCGAGTTGGTAAACCTGTCGAGTGTTTTCTCTCTCTCAGTTCCATGGTCCAACCCATACCTTTCCCATGATGCTCACCGACATTAGAATCACGCGCCTGCGCGTAAGGGCGTAATTGTCCCAAAACTCATAATTTTTCGGATAATTTGTTCAAATAACTTTATTATGAAATCTGAAAAAAATCTGAAACTTATACGTGTTCTCAAGGAAGATTTGATTTATCACCCACTAGTTTTTCCTCAATAATTCATTATTTTTTCGGGTGCCATGGAAATTTCATTAATTGAGAGTGAGGTAACCTCGGAGGTTATAGCTGGAGCGGTTACAAAAACATCCAAATTTAATTTTTTTTTTCTTGAGGCTGAGACCTGAAAAAAATGTGCAAAAATTTTCAATGATGCAGCACACTCCGAAATTTCTCCATTGAATTTTCCAATTTTTTTCATTATTTTGCCTTTTTACACGAAACACCTTAAATCGAGGTCAATAAATTTTTTGTCAAATTGACTTCTCCAGTATCTATAGAAATGAATTATGAAAAAATTAATCGATGAATTGTTTTCAATTCTGCAAAAGTCGATATGACAAACTGATCATTGATCAATTCAGTAGCAAAGTAGTAAAACGATTCAAGTCGACTTATTTCTTCATTGAGTTTTTGAAAAATATCTCCGAATCTAAAGGAGATAATGGAATTTTCGTAATAACCTTTTTTCTAGAGCAAATTGAGTGCTACAAAAAAGGTCTCAATAAAAATTTAGCTTTCTCCCTTAGATTCCGAGTTATTCACTAAAATATGGCCAACAGTGAAAATCGACTTAAACCGTTTTGCCATTTCGCTGCTGAATTAATTTTAGAATAAAAATAAATTTTATCACTCACTTCCTTTTCGGCCTTCTCGAACAGTGTAAGTCAGATCTGTGAATGCAAGATCCACAGGCGGTCTCTTCGGCAAATGTGTAATGGTCTTGGGTTGAACAGGAACAATCTGAACTCTCACCACCGAGCCCTTCCTCGGCTGCAGGAGAATTCCATTGGCATCGTCGTCCCTCGAACTATTTCCCTCGAGCTTCATTTTTCTTGTCTACTTCAATGTCTCAAATTGTCGATATAAATTTCACTATTTCCGATGACGTAACACACGCTATTCACGGACAACTTAATTTTAATTCTGCGTCGTTCACCGCCTGATGATAAGACAAAAACACAATGCGGAATTGAATATTTATTATTTATCAAATGTTGACGAATCGTTTCTGATGAAAAAAAATCTCAAACGCCAAAATCAAATTTCCAATTGCCAAAGCAATTAAAAATAAATTATTCGACGATGGAATCGGTTTCAGTCGATAGCCGGAAATTGTAGCTGAAAAGCACGATATGACGACTTCATTAATCTTCTTTAGTCTCTTCAGAATTTCAGAACGAAAAATTCATTTTAAAAAACGCTTTTTCTCAATTTTGAAGCTCATCATATTGACATTTTCTGCTGAAATTCTCCTGGCTATCGACCCAGGCGCCTTATTCCATTTACAAAGAACAATTGAGTTTTTTTTCTTCACAAAAAAGTCATAAAATATACTGAAAGAAAAGATTAGTTCTGCCGAAAAATTATATGTTCTCCTACAGAGATCTTTTGTCACGTCAGTTTACTTGTGGACAAAAAAAAGAGAGTTTTCACCAAAACGTGATAATTTTCGTAGCAGAAATTGTTCTTTTAATTGGAAACTCTTAGAAACTCTCAATTATTTCACTCGGTTTATGATCAATCGGCCCTTGTCTTCAAAATTTGATAGACAGTCGACTAGTAATTTTCAGAAGATAAATTTTGAATGCGATTTAGGGAGAACAAAATGATAAAATTTCAGATTTCACATAAAATTCTAAATTTTTAAACAGCATTAAGACAAGAATTTCTCAACTTATTCGAATTTTCTACGAAAAATGAATATTTAGTGTTAAATAACACTGAATTTCCAATGAATTGAAAATTCACAATTATATTTCAGGGAATAATTAAACTTATATTTACGGATCTCATTGATTTTCCCATTAGATTCTGAATTTTCAATGACGAAATTCCTTGAAATTTTAGTGGAACTAAAATGTGATGAAAATTCCCTGAAAATGTATCGGAAATTTACAGCCAAAAAATGTTCAGATGTACAAAAAAATCGAGTCATGATGAACTTACAAAAATTCATAACTATAAGATGAAATATCTGCGAGACAAGAAATTTTCTCATTCCCGTAAAAATTAGAATATTACTCAAAACGACGATTAGAGATTGTCTTAAATAAAAGTTCCTTCTTTTGATTTGAAAATTTATTTTCCTACTTATGTGATCTATTTAACGACGTTATATCGCAAAAAAAACTAGACTCATTTGTCTCATTGGAAAACAAAAAAAAACAGAAGGGTCTCCTTTTGCCTCGGTCTCCCTTTCAATTTTCTTCCCAAAAACTGTGTTAATGGCAAAACAAAATAATTTCGAGGGGACGATTTTTTTTTTTGAAAAAATATTCTTTCCTCTTTCATGTACTATTTCTATAGTATTAACCCATGAAGTTCTCTCAGATCAAATCAGTACCGAAATGGTAAAAGGGTTCAAGTCGACTTATCTCGCAGTTGAGTTTTGGAGGAATATTTCCGCATCTAAGGGAGATAGCGAGATTTTCGTAATTACATTTGTTGTAGCACTCAATCGTCTCCACAAAAAAAGTTATAACAAAAATTTTGCTATGTCCCTTAGATTCCGAGATATTCATTGAAAACTGGTCAATAGTCAAAATTGACGTATACCGTTTTACCACTTCGCTACTGAAATTTAATTTTTGTGAAAGATATTAAATTTCCTTCTATCAAGTTGGTTAAGGATAATCGGGCGAGGAGGAAATGTAGGAGGTGAGGCGGAGGGGTTTCTATTGTTTTCCTGCAGAAAACCAATCGCTGAACAAAAAAATTTTTCCCATTCGGATTCAAAATTCAAGCAATATTAGAGAGTATCTCCGGTTAAAAATTATTTTTGGAGCTAATCAAATTTATTTGTATCTGTTCCACGCATTGAATGGTGTTCAGATTGTTTTTTTTTTAAAATAAATGAAAAAATATTAATCCATGCGAAAAAGTGGCAACATCGTCGGTAGTTTATTTTCACCAGGAGCTGGTACCACTGGCTCGAGGGAGCTCCAATCACAACGCTTCATCACTCTCTCTCAAGAGACGTTTAAATTGACCGCGCTACCCCCACCCGATCGGTACTTGGGACGTTGCTGCTCGTTTGGGCTGCGTGCGCAGAAATTTCATTTTTCAGTACTTTTTTCGCTATTATTAATAAACAATACTCCTAGGCGACAATCTTTTTCACTCAAAAAATCATTGATCACATGTTCTAAATGTGTCTAAAGTTTCATGACATTGGCTGCATTTTTTCCTTGGATTTTGCAGTTTTTTGGTGATTTCCATAAGATCACGGGTTAAATGACCACTTTTTCAAAAATTCATAATAAATTAACCATGCTCCCCAACAGTATGAAACTTCGCACACGCCTTTTCCATCATTTAAAGAATACGTTAAAAAAAACGAAAAAAATGACTGATTTTTTTCCAACCCTCCCAGCTCGCCCGATTATCCTTAATTCCCATCACGTAAATCTGTTCCTCTCCATCAAATATTCTCACGTAGAACTTCTAGTTTTTCGGCAGAGCAAATTTTTTCTCTCAGTATAATCAATCATTTAAAAGTACATTTAAAAGTCATGATGAATTATTCCTCCCATTAAAAGTCATCACCATCAGGGTAGTAAAAAAATCCCTGAAGTGCAAAAAATTCATGTGAAATTCATTAAAGAATAACCATCAAGTGTCATTTTGATTTAAAAAAATTGAAGCCATTTCTACTCATAACTTCCATTATTTTTTACTTGTCTTCAGTCAATTCTTTTCAACTCATTGCTCCACCGCATCCACTGTGGAATCATTACTCGTGCTGAATATGACGAAGTTCTGGAAACCTTCGTATCTCTCACACATTTCCTCACGCACACAGAAATGAGGAAGCCAGATGAAAAATCTCTCAGGCTTCCACAATCCGTGAAAAAACCATTGGTAATTAAAAAAATCACGGTTATTGTGGATAAAAAAATTAATTCCCTGAACGTTAATTCTTGCAAATAGTTATCCAATTTTTTGTCGTCGGTATTTTCAATTAAGCGTCATCTGATCATCGATAAAACGTTAGCTTAAGAACAATCCATGATTAAAGCGTTTGGGAACCTTTGGCCTCATTGCATAACACATTTGTCGATGGAAAACAGGGTTCAATATCGATTGTTAAGGTCACGGGTGGATTTACCGAATTGTGGATAGAAATCGTCTTGTTTTTGGGCGAAAATGGGAAAATTCGCGATTTTTTTTTGGGTGGATTTTATTTTTAATGTGAGTTTTTGGGACTGAGGGTGACCCCAATAGATGCACAGTTAAAACGACTGTCTAAATTTCGCACACCTTTTGTAGACATTTTTCAGACAATTAAAAAACTGTTGAATAAAATGCAAATTTGTCCGAATTTCAAACATGAATTAAGGGGAGACTACTATGAGTTTTAAAAGTCGTGGGTTATTGGAGTCTAAAAAGTCTGAATGGAGTTTATGTTTTCAACGGGAATTGGGGTTGTGAGTGACCCCATGCAGAAGTCAGAGAAATGTCACTTGGAAAGCTCGACAGGATTTTTATCTCCAGTAACTTCCCTCGAATTGCAACAATCAATTTTTTTTTAGATTTTCTCCGAAACTATAAAAGATGATAGTGAGTTCTCAAAATAAGATTTCTCTGGCTATCGACTCACAATCAGACACCTCATTTCATTCACACACAGTAATCCACTTTTTGTTTCTTCACAAAACAATCATAAAACAATTAATCAAAGTCGGAAACGAAAAAATTAACTATTTTAGAAATTCCCATTTCAAAACGTAAAAAAGTTAAAATGCAGTTTCTATTATAATAGGAATTGGGGTTATGAGTGACCCTAGTCAATCAGAAAGTACAATATTACGATCATTTCATCTCCAGTAATTTCGTCGAAATATTATTACATTCGAATTCGGAAGAGAATTTTTTTTTTCAATGTTCTGCAAAAATGTTCCGCACAAATGGCTCATCATTTTGAGCTTTTTGCCTAAAATTTTTCATACCACCTCTGCAATCGTTCAAACAAACATATCGCTAATGCAAAAATCATCTACTTTGGAAATGAGCCATTTTGCGCGAATAACATCAGAATTCAGTTTTTCATTCAAGAGGAATTGGGGTCATGAGTGACCGAAGTCGATAGCCAGGGAAATATCAGCTGGAAAATACAGTATAACGACCTCCTTATCTCCATCGCTCCCCTCACAATTTAGGAAATTTTCATTTCCATACTTTCGCCTAGATTTATTCGAAAACTGCTAATTGATGCTATTGATAAATCTTTCACAGAATGTGAACGAAAAATCTTATGAATGCGGTCTAATTATCTGCATTCATGCAAATTATGTTCCATTTGTAGCTAATAAACTTTGTAAATCGGTTTCTAATGCTTAATAAATAAATAAATAAATAAATAAATAAATAAATAAATAAATAAATATATAAATAAATAAATAAATAAATAAATAAATAAATGAATAAAGGGATAAATAAATAAATAAATAAACAAGCGGAAATAGAACAAAGGTCATACCGATTTTTCTATCTGAAATTTCTCTGGCTGAATTAATTCATCAAAAATTCCCCCAAAAATCGCAATTTTTCGAACGAAAAAAATTTTCACCTCCGGAAAAAAATTCTTACTCACATTATATTCAGTCCCTTGCGTTATCCAAATGTCAAAAAACATTCGAAGAATGCAACTAGTGTACAAGTATTATCCGTGATGCACGAAAATGTTGAACACCTCGAAAAACTGAAATTATTTTTTCATCAATTTTTTATTTACGATTATGCAACTTCCGCCCGAGAGGAAACAAATATTTGCGGGATGTCAGATTATTTAGTTCGATTCGCGTTGATTGAAACTTTTAAAAAGCAGGCGACGCGACGAACCGCTCGATGCCTGCGATACACGTGCCACCGCGACTGGACACGGACTGAATCGAGGAAAAGAACGACAGTGCGTCAACGGCCGTCACCGTTGACCGTCGTTAGTTTACGAAGGGGGGAATTTTAGTCGAATGGAAAAATAATAAGAATGGAAAGAGAATGGGAACGAAACACAGGGGACTGAGGAGCAAAGTCTGCATGGGTAAGAGAGATTTTTCCATTGTCAACAGAATTTTTTTGTTGGATTTTCAAAGACGAAAATTAATGAAAAATTAATTTATTGGATCAGTGACTCCTCAGGAGTGATTTTTTATAACTAATTAAGATATTCTTGGGATTTTTCACTGCAGAGGGGATTTTTTTCATGTTTCAAGCAAAGAGTTATGAAAATAATTGGGAAGACATGATTAATTGTTGACTAATTATATTATATTATATTATATTAATTTATTTTATTGTTTTCTTTCCAATTTTTCTTTGTGGTTAGATTAAATTAAATTTATTAGATTCAATTTCCATTGCAGTATAGAAATTGTGGGAACAGTTTTTCTCATTTTTAAATGAAGAGATATTTATGTTCAATAATATCAGTATAATATAATAATTCCTCTCAATGAAATCAGATCATGAAAATGAAATTTTTCGTTTTCATGATCTGATTACATTGAGAAGAAATGAGAAAAATGCAGGGAGAGATGATCAGCAAGAAAATAAAAGAAAATAATTTTTTATTTTTCTGAAAAATTTCAAAACTGATTTTTTTTTTAAATGACGAAAAAATATCAATATGTTCCCTTTCTATGATCTAATTTCAATAAAAAAAAGTGAAAAGAAGAACAGAGATACGTGATCAGCAAGAAAATAAAAATTTCGACTTTTCAATGTCTCCGGAAAGTTTTGTAATTGACATATTTTTTCAAATAATGAAAGAATACCCATCAATTCAATTTCTAGCCCCACATTTTGATAGAATACATAAAAAAATAGCAAAGAATAAAAATCTGAGATGAAAGTAATTGGGAAAACGTGATCAATTAATAAACTAATAATTGTAACTATTAGTAATTATTGATATTAATCATAATTGTTATTGTTGATTATTGTTTATTATTATAAAGCAGAAATAAAATATAAATTAATTTTTTTAACACGAAAATTAATGAAAAATTAATTAATTGAATCAACAACTGGTAATCAGCGATGTTCGATGATTACGTGAGACATTCTCGGAATGATCCGTCCTCGAAAGGATTTTTTGTTGATTTTTTAAAACAAAAGATTATAAAAAATGGGGCTAAAAAATGATCGATGATTCATAATAATAGTTATCAATTAATTATAAACTATTATTCAAGAAAATCATGAATAATATATTTTTTATTATTCTTCAACACTTTCGGTGAAAAGACTCTTTTGTTCAGTTTGTAAAAATGAGAAATAAAGAAAAATAATTCAGTTGCATCAATGATTTTTGATGAGCGATTTTTGGTGACTAATGGGGAGACATTCTTAGAATTTCTAGATATTAGAAGTCGTTTCAGATTTTCTCTAAACTGAAAATGACGAAAAAAATACACATAACAAAAGATAATCAATCATTTGCAATAATCAATGATAACTAATGAATTATTGATTAATGCAATACTAGTGTATCGTCGTTGCTGCCCAAAAATTCACTATCAATCAATCATCGACATTAGTATTTAATGATTAACATTCAAATAATGAATTCATAATAATTGATAAGTGGAAGTCATCAATCCAGATCGAGTATTTGATGATTATCATTCATTGTTTTATTTCTCATTCGTCAACTCCAGTGCCATTAACGTTTTTTGTGTTTCTTCACCACGTTAATCAGGCAATTGAAATTTCTCGTGAAGTAATACCATAATTCTTTTTTATGCATTCCCTTGAACTCAAAGATTTTATATCCAACTCTTTTATGGTCCCTGACCTTGACGTGCCCGGTGTTGGTGGAATGTCAAGGGCTTGATAGGCCCGAGGACGCAGTTGAGACCTGTGAAGAGATAATTTTTTCTAACACCTACCCAATTCGACATCAGTGGGATGTTAGTGTGAGATAATTTTCTTCTCGCTAAGGTAAATGTACCTGTACTTATGTCTGTCTTTATGCTCATTCAGATATCGTGCGTTATCACATTTTAATTATTTTGACGGTCCCAAGAGTCTATCAAAGGTGAATTTAGTACAATTCAGTAGCGAAGTGATAAAACGGTTTAAAGTAGCTCTACCGTTACGGTAAATTCAAAGATTATTGAAAACTGCAAAAAAATTGCAAGAAACTCGATCAGATTCGGAATTCAAATTTTTTTATCAATTCAATTATCGTGTTGGTATTTCAAAGAAGAAATGTTTAAAAATTCGGATTCAACCCAGTGTCTTATGTGAAAATCAAAATTTCCATTGTAATCAAAGATTAAAATCTGAATTTTTTTCATTAGATGTGAAAAAATCAAGAATATTTGACACCTCATTTAAAAAAATCCACCGTTTTGGAAACAAGTTTTATTATTTATTTATAAGGGGGAAGTGTTTGAAAAAATATCAATATTTTGCGAAATTTAATTTAGATAATACTGACTGGGTATGAATTTTTTCAAATTTTTTCCATGCAATTTAATTGAAAAATTGAAAAACTGAAAATATTTAAAAGTACAGCGTAGCCCGGCCGAAGGGTTTCAATTGAAAACCAGAGTTGAAGACCAGAGTTTGCAGCAGAGATGTCAGACAAGATATGAATGTTTTTTTGGGCTCAAATGAAAGAGCGGGTCGAGAAATGGCGTGCTAGTGCCTCTAAACATGACAAATGTCTCCAAAGATGATGTCTGTTTTCAATTGAAAAGCAGAGTTGTGACAACATTGTCTAGGAGGACAATGGGGTCTAGGAGTATGTATAGAACATTGGGGTCTAGGAGTCTCCCCTGGTTCAAAACCATCTTTAGAGGCATCAGCACGCCATTTCTCGAGCCGCTCTTTCATTTGAGCCCAAAAAAACACTCGTATCTTGTCTGACATCTCTGCTACAAACTCTGGTCTTCAACTCTGGTTTTCAAATGAAACTACTCAAATTCTTTCAATTCTTTCAAACACTGGGATGAGCCGCCATATTAGGTATTTTGATTAAAACCCTATCGATTTCAGAATTTTTCTGTCGTTTTTTGGAGATTCGAAGGTGAAAAACAAAGAAACAACATTTATAATTATTTTAAAGTTTTTGGACACTACTCCACTGTGCCCCCAACTGTAATACCAAAAAGCAATATAAGCATGATAGAAGCTCTGACACCCGCCTCTTTGTCGTAGCTACCCCGCTCTGCCCCGGTCTTCCCTATATGGCTGTCCCTGCATTACTCTGACGAAGGAAACGAATACAGAACAAAGTTCTGAACCTTGAAGTCTGGATAATGACAGCAACAGTCTTCAACGGTGTATTATTATGCTGAAGAAATCAGGCGTGTGTATGCATGAAACGTGCGTGGTATGACAGTGAGTTGGGCATTTCACGCGATCAGAAACAATTTTGTTAATTATAGTTTAACCAGGAAAGAAATATGAATGAATAAAATCGAGGAGTGATCGACATGACAAGAATTGAAATCTCAAAATGCTCAAATGTTTGGTAAGAAGGGAATTTAACCAGAAAAATGAATATTCCTAATACACTTAGAAATTTTTGTCTGAAATTTCCGATACACTTTTTGGAAATTTTTATCGAATTTAATTACCACTGAAATTTCAGGAAATTTTGTCGTTGAAAATTCAGAATTTCGTGAAAAAATCGAAGAGAACTGTCTATTTCAATTCCATTTTTCGCAGAAAATAAATGGAAAACCAGAAAATTCCGGCAAATATGTTCTGGAATTTTCAGGGCAGTGATACTGAATGCGATTTAGGGGGCAAAAATAATGAAATTTCAGATTTTACTGGAAATTCTATGTAATTTGGCACTGAATATTCATATTAGATTGGTAATTCAAATAAATTAAGGAATTCTCGTCTTTATGCCGCTTAGAATTCTGGAATTTTACAGAATTTTCAGTGAAATTTGAAATTTCAAGATTTTTTCACGTCATCAGGAGCAATTTCGTTAATCATAGTTTAACCAGAAAAGAAATATGAATGAATAAAATCGAGGAGTGATCGACATGAGAAGAATTCAAATATCAAAATGCTTAAATGTTTGGTACGAAGAGAATTTAACCAGAAAAATGAAGATTCCTAATACACTTAGAAATTTTTGTCTGAAATTTTCGACACACTTTTTGGAAATTTTTATCGAATTTAATGACTAGTTACATTTCAGAAAATTTCGTGGAAAAATCGAAGAGAACGGTCAATTTCAGTTTTAGTTTCCTCTGAAAATAACTAGAAAACGAGAAAATTCTGTTAAATATAGTCTTGAATTTTCAGGACAGTGACACTGAAGGGGATTTGGGGGGAAAAAATCATGAAATTTGAGATTTCACATTCATACTAGATTGTAAATTCAAATAAATTGAGGAATTCTCGTCTTTATGCTGCTTAAAATTCTGGAATATTACTGAATTTTCGCTGAAACCTGAAATTACACGATTTTTTCCCCCTAAATCTCATTCAGTGTCATAGTCCTGGAAATTAGTAGTCAACTGTCGATGAAATTTCTTTTTTTTTCCAACAGTGTATCAAATACTTTAAGAATTCACCGTTTGAACCGAAGTTTCCAGACCCACAGCGATTATTTCGAGAATATCTCGTGAACCATCAGGGTTACAGAAAAATGTCAGAATGCGTTCCTGTAGGCCACGAAATTCTCTACAAAAAAGGTTTTATGACATTGTCCTCTAAATCAAGTGATTCTCGAGATATTTGCCACCACGCAAATCCCTTGTTTTTTTCTTTTTTTAAACCGGAAAACCAAATAATTTTCCAACACAGCTAGTGATAATTCACAATCCCCCACTCCGAACACAAGGGACAATGACGAAATCAATTGGCGTCACGTATTGTCTCCACCGGCGTCACACACTGCGTCTTCAGCATACAAATCCTCGGATAACCGCACGCGTTCGCCAATAATTTACCACTGAAACCAATTTTGTCCTTTCGAGAATGAGAGCTACATCCAACCCAAGACCTTGAACCTCAATTCGAAATTTTCCACTGCAAAAAGGTGAGAAAAACCGTTTGGAAAAAAAATGAATAAAAAAGAACGACTTCCCAGATATATTCAGATTCTCATACATTATCTTGTATCTTGAATATAAAAAAGGAAAAAAATAATGGAGGATGGTGAGGCTGCAGCGAATCGAAGTGCAAAGTCCAGGAGAGATTGATGATGCACCCGTGGAGCGATGATAAACCGCGTTCTATTGTGCTTTGTTCCATTTTTATTAAATGGAAACTCTGTTACTCTCTTTCGAATTTTTGTGGAATCTTGACGTCATGGTCGTGATGTGATGCTGCGGAAGTACTGGTCAAGGCGATCTTTATTGAGGCAGTGATTATCTGAATAAAATTATTTTGGAGTCCCCAATATTTGAAATTATGATCTTGCGAGGGGCTATTCACGCCGCCTGAGGTCATGGCGCCACTCTGCACTGTTGGGAATTTTTTGAAATTTCAGGGAAGATATGATTAGGGAACTGATTAGTTTATTAAGAAGATATGATTAGAGAACTGATTAATTTATTAAGACGATCGTCTCAGCGGTTGTTTAGTAATTGGTATAACACTTGTGAACAAATCTAAAAAGAAAATAAGTTTTCTTTGAAAATTCAACAATTTTACCGAGAATAATAATTTTTTTTTTCATTTTTGGTTTTGATTTTCTTTAGTATGGTCGATGCATCTACGTGTAATTCGATTTCGATTGGATTCTGAGCAAAATCATCTCAACTGTTTTCTTGTAATCCAGATGGAAACTTCAAATTTTTTCTTTCTAATAAACAGAAAAATGGGAATTAGTCGGGAAGTTAGTGGTTCGACCCGCAATGGGTCACACCCACTTCAACCCACCCGGAATGGGAGCGAGCGAAGCGAGCGACCAACAACTCAGCTGAATTTCTACAATTTGAACCGATCCTTTTTGCGTCCACCTCTTTTATCTATTAAAAATTATTATGATGAAGTGATTTAAACTCTCCGAAATCATCTTTACAATCATTTCCTCAATCACACAGAGAGAAATGTTCAGTAAAAATTACGGAACTCACAATTCGCTCCGGAATTGCGGAAAAGATACGAAATTTTTATTGAATATTTCTCTCCGTCCACGCTAATGTCCATTGCGAGAAAAAAATTAGTTCTGCGACATTGAGAATAAACTTCTCACGTTATTCAATTTAAAAAATTGCATCTTCAAAAATCCCAAATTCCCATTTTTTTTATTATTAAAAATAAGTGGATTTTGTTCTGACATTCTAGCCGTCAATAAGAGAGCGAAGCTCTTCCTCTTTCTTATAAAAAAAAAACTGTTATGAAACCACATAAACAGACTCAAAGTTCTCCACTGATACCCGATCAGAATTTCATCAATCTCCAGTATTTTTAAACACTCACATTAATCCACAAGATGATAAACATGTTGCCATCCTTCGGTGAAACCCGCATTTTACCCCAGGAAGGTCAGAATTTATTTCGCTGGAGAGATAATGAATGTCAATCGTCATTCAACGTGAACGTGTAAATTTCTCATAATTTTTTAAATTCATCTGACAAAATTTGCACAGAATGTTTACAATAAAATGATTCATTTCGCTCAATTAATTTCCAAGACAATTTCAAAGAACAAAATTGTCAAAGAAAAATCAGTTTTTGATTTTTTCGAA
This sequence comes from Diachasma alloeum, assembly GCF_001412515.2. NCBI lineage: Eukaryota > Metazoa > Arthropoda > Insecta > Hymenoptera > Braconidae > Diachasma > Diachasma alloeum. The sequence continues at coordinate 750,800 of NW_021680366.1, forward strand.
AAAGTAGGAGAGAAAAATGAAATCATTATTCAATTGTGATTAAATGAAAAATTGTAGGCGAATCCTTTCCACCAGTGATTTAAATATTTCCAATTTAAATAGACTATTTGCCAGACACCGATTTTTTCAATTATCTGGGTATGTTGAAATTTAAAAGTCAAGTGGGAAATTGCTCTTGTATTGCATATAGTATTGTTATTTTTGCTAATAAATTGGCAATATGCTTCCGAATATTTTGGACACCATTTCCTCCTACCGTGTATTATTCGCGAAAATTCGGAAAAATCAGAAAAATTTTGAGAAAATTTAAAATTCATGTCATTTTGTTTTTGAATATTCATGTTTCATTCAAAATTCAATCAAGTTGTGAAATTTGCGTCTCGCTGCCACTAAAAACTCATGAATTTTCTTGAATTCTACCTAAATTTTTAAATTTCATAACCATTTTCCCCTTAAAGTAGCTCTATACCTCTGTACTTTTGGATATTTTCAGTTTTTAAATTTTTCAACTGAATTGCATGGAAAAAATTTGAAAAAATTCCTACCTAGGCAGTATTATCTAAATTAAATCTCGCAAAATAGTGATATTTGTTCAAACATTTCCCTCTTATAAATAAATAATAAAACTTGTTTGCACAACGGTGGATTATTTTGTATGAGGTGTCAACAAAATTTTTGATTTTTTCACATCTAATGAATAAAAATTCAGATTTTAATCTTTAATTACAATGCAAATGTTGATTTTCACATATAACACTGGGTTAAATCCTGATTTTTAAACATTTCTTCTTTGAAAAACCAAAACGATAATTAAATTGAGAAAAAAATTAGAATCCCGAATCTAATCAAGTTTTCTGCAATTTTTTGCAGTTTTCAATAATCTTTGAATTTACCGTAAGGGTAGAGCTACTTTGAATCGGATTCAATGTCACTCTCATGAGAATTACTACCCTATTTTCCATGAAATTTCGAAAAATTTCTGACAGTGTGGAGAGCAAAAACGCTAATCAGAAAAAAAACCTATGAATGTTCTGTCACCGACGGAATCATTTCGTGAATTTCATGCACCCGATCATAGTCCAATGAATAAATGAAGAAATCTTTCATCAATCTAATTAATTATTCCTCGCCATACCCCAATGTCTCAAAGTCGTCGTCTGTCGGTCATTGCTACACCTGATAAGGAAACCGAAAGATAAAAAAATTCTACTCATTTCCTCTTGTCCTTCATCACGACAGCGACAAGAAGTCAATGCAGAAAAGGGAAAGAGTTTAATGATTTTTTTTACACTGGTACTGACACCTTCAGTCAGTGAAAGGACGGCTGAGACGAAGGGGGGGAGGTCATCACTGAAGCTGAAGTAAGCTGATCTTGACTTTCGCGGGGAAAGGAAAACGAGAAGTGAAGTCGGTATAATTTTTATTTCTTCCTAGAAATGAATTGGACTGTTGCATTAGTTGTTTATGTTGGAAAAAATAAGCTGAGTGATGCTGATAGAATATGAACATTTATATGTTTCTCACCCGATCCAGACATCGGCATACTCATAATTTTGAATTGCAGTTAAATTTTGAATAAGTCAATTGTTAATAAGTCAATATAACTCACCATTTTTGCAATTATTAAAATAACCATCAATTTAAATATTCAAATTCTGAATTATTTTATCAACCAATAATTGAGAAATTGAATTACCAATTATATTATTTTTCAAATTTCAATGAAGATAAGTAAATCTTAATTATTGCGAGGTACAACTTCTCATAGTATTACTAAATTAATGATTGATGCCGATCTACGACCCGATCTAATCAAAGTGATACTTGAATTAGGATAAAATGACTCCTGTTTTTATCAACAATAATTAGAGATAAATAGAATAACCCAAGTCGAATATCTGGACCTTATTCCCCCCTATTACCTCCTTGAGATATTTTTTCCTCCTTTCTTCATCTTATACATCCTGAATAACTCCTTATATGATCCTGCCTCATCCTAAAGGCATAAAAACTCTTCTCAACTGATACTTTTTTCCCCCTTCTCCTCCTGTCGAATGAAAAGGAATCATAAATCCCCTGAATTAACCCTATTAGCCAGGATGATTGAATAGCTCACTATTTACCTATACCTCGAAAGGGTTTGTAGGTTCTTTCCAGGAGGGATGGAGTGGAAAACATTTTAGGGGGTGCAGGCAATAAATAGGTTTAACACCTCCTGTTTTCCTCCTGAACCCTCGGAATTTGGAAATAACTCGTACGTTCAGGCGGAAATCAGGGGGTCTTTCTGAATGTAAATACACCCCAACTTCATCCTGGTTCTCCTACTCCTGATAGGTGTTCAAGGGGGAATTCAGGTCCTAATATTCGACTCGGGTAAAATCAATGATTTTTTTTCATTTCAAATGAATTTTTTCAAACTTAAAAATAACACCCGATTTATCCAAATCATCTCATTCAGTCTGGAGATATTGAGGATTTAACAAAGTGCATTTTATCTCATCTCCCCCTGTCCCAAAAACACCGACATTTTCAATTCATCGGGAAATCAAAATCCGGAGGAAATTCGTGCCAGTGGCCGAAGACCCCTCGAGCGCTCCAAAACAATGTCATCAACCTCACTCAAATAATGAAGTTTCCGAAGGCATAGAAATTTATTTTACTGAATGTACCAAGTGTGATGCTGATGAAACATGAACATTTTTATATTTTTTCCACACGATGTAATCAAAGTGACATTTGAATCAGAGTAGGAACGGGTAAAATGACTTTTTTTATCAACAATAACGTTTCAAGTGTTACATCTACTCCTCATCAGGGCAATTTATTAAGTTGCCATGTATTTAAAGAAAAACATTTTGACTGCAAAATTCCCGAACAAATTCAAGAAATGTCAAAAATAAATGAATCTTGTCGTCATTCTAACATCGACTTGGAGCAAACAAAAACCTCCCATCAAACTGCTACTATTAAAATGTACAATATTTAATTACATTTTTAAAATTTCCCTAAAGCCAATACAACCTAACGTGAAAAACACCACACTAATAATTGGTCAGACTGACTATTATGATTATTAGTGTTGTGTTTGCCATGTTAGGTTGTATGGACTTGAAAGAAATTTTTAAAATGTAATTGCATATTATAAATTTTAATAGTAGCAGTTTAATGGGAGGTTTTCATTTGCTCCGAGTTCCTGTTAGGATGGCGGCTAGATTAATATCAGTAGCGAAGTGGTAAAACGGTTCAAGTCGACTTTATCTCGCCGTTGAGTTTTTCAGGAATATTTCCGAATCTAAGGGAGATAGCGAAATTTTCGTAATTACATTTGTTGGAGCTCTCAATTGGCTCTATGAAAAAGGTTATAACAAAAATTTTGCTATCTCCCTTAGATTCGGAGATATTCATTGATAACTGGCCAATAGTCAACATTGACTTGAACCGGTTTACCACTTCGCTACTGATTTGTTTTTGGCATTACTTAATTTTTTTTTATTATTATTCAGTTTCCTTAAATTTGCTGTAGAATTTTAAAATCAAAATGTTTTTTTTTTTTGAATACATGGAAATTTAATAAATTGCCCTGATGAGGAGTGGATGTCCCACTTGAAACCTTGGAAAATTAGTGGTAATTCATAGTTGATTTCATTTTTGATTGTTAAAATTGCTGAAAACCGCGAATTTTATTTCTCGTGACATGAAAGCCCGAAGGACATTCTTGCCAGTGGTCAGGGACCTCTCGAGTGCTCCAAAACAATGTCAATAACCCCTCACTTGCCTGTCGAAGGAAGCCCCTGGCCGCAGCTCTGTCCATCCACGTGAATGACAACACGGAGTACAAAAGATTAACAAGTCGTCACGAATTCACGTCCAACACTAATCACTGGGTATCATTTCACAATTTTGACTGTCGTTATCTAGCTATTGTCGCATTGTGCCATGAGAAATAGAAATAACGCCGATACACGAGACACTGGTCACGACGAGCACTCGCGAATTGCTGGACTCATTATCGTTTAGAGAGTTCAACTATCTGCTGTTATTCTCAGAAATTTGTTTCTCTCATTATTAATTACACTCCGGACGTGGTCTCGGACTGGAGCTGTCAGTTGTCTAATCGTCACCTTGAAATACTAAACAAGTATGGCGACTTGATATGCGTCTGCAACAATGAGGAAATAATGATCCGAGGATTGCGGTTGTTGTTGGCGACTGCAGGTAATGAAGGTTTCCAGTAATTTATCGACAAATTTGAATTTTATCTCGCACAAAAATGTTCCTTGACATTTTTCTCTAAACTAGATCTGTGCGCGCACTTATCTTTTTGTTGTGAAAATGGGTGACCGGATTGTTTTCCCCCGGAAAGATTTCCCGGAAATTATTTCCCCGTCGAAATTTCCCCGGAAAATTTTTCCCATGGAAAAAATTTCTCCGTCTAATTATTTCCCCGGATTTTTTTCCCCTGAATTTTGTTTTTCTGGACATGAAAAATGAATGAATGAATTTATTTCATTGTTGGAAATTAATGGAATACTAGATGTAGAAGAAATTGTCATTTTGGAGGAATTAGGTTGTTGTCTTCATGAATATACGAACACAGATATCCACTCCGTTCATTTTAAAACAAAAATATACACGTACAAGTAAATCTTGCTATAAGACAAGTGAAATTGTTGGGGGAAGGGTCGATGGAATGCCGTGAATTTGATGTATTTACGTGAGTGAGAGTATTCAGTGTGCCTTGAGGTTTTGTGATGGCAACAAGTGAGGTAATTGTTTCTTCTGCAGACAATGCCGTTGACGTTACATCGATGTAATAAGAATGGACTGATTTTGAAGGAGTAATACGTGTATGTGTAACCTTCCTGTTCAGCGGTAAGGGGCAATCATTCCGGGGGAAATGATTCCGGGGAAATTTATTCTGGGGGGAATTTGTTCCGGAAGAATTTTTTTCCGGGAAAATTTTTTCCGGGGAATTTTTTTCGAGGGAAAACAATCCTGGAACCGTGAAATGAAGGAATCGAATTTAGTAAACTTCATATACTCATAGATGTTTTATAAATATTGATAATGACTTAAAGAGAATTGAGAGAATGAAGAGAATGAAGAGTGAAACATCAATGAATAATTTTTAATTTTCGATTCATTTTTTTTTACTTTTCAAAATAATCTGATTAAAATCTGTAATTGTTGAAAAATGAGGGGAAGGTTATTAATTGATTTCCTAGAAAACTGAAAAAATGTCTTGAATTCTTCGGAAAATTTCAGTTTTCCAGATAACCGTAGATCTTCAAAGATTTTTCCTGAATTATTTGCGAAACCGAAGAATTTTCTTTATATTGCAGAATAAATTCAATATAAGTTGAGTATAAGAACTCAAAAATGTTTTTCTACCCCTTCTAAAAACCGAATTTCGTAAAAAATTCAAAAATCCAAATAATTCCCGTTTTGTGAGTAATAAAATTGAAAAGAAATTGAAAATAATTTTTCAAAGCCTTTTAAATGTTGATAACAACATAAAACAAAAATCTCAACAAAATTGAAATTTTGTAGATTGGAAAGCATACCAATAATTCTCGTAAGCATCCATAAAAATCGCAATCTATTGATTTTTTCCACAAAATATCTTCTGCTGAACATTTCTATTTACAAAAATGCGAAAGAAAGCCCATTCTATCCGGTAATAATATTCCCTTTTTTCAATAAAGTAATCAATTGGAAGTACTGAAATTAAGTCCTAAAAGAACGTGAGAGAAGTTGAAAAATTACTTTTCACTAGTACCTTCGGTACTTGTGAAAAGTACTAAAAGTACTGGCAGTAAGTAGTGATACTACTCCCTCCCAGTACCATTTCTACTCAATTGGCAGATGTGGTACTTCACCCAAGGACACAAAATGTACTCGGGTCGAATATTTTTAGAACTTTTCAAAAGTGAACTTCCCCCAAGTACCGGTTTGTACTGGTGAGAAGTAATTTTTTTTGGGTGTCACGTTAGATGATACAAGAAGAGATTTTTGTATGAATCTCAGTTCCTGGCAGGGATCGGCATCAATCATTTAGATAATTCTCTCTGCTTTTCAATTATCATTCATTTATTTCAACTCTCATGAACCTTGCACTTTGATAAACAAATATTAATCCACATAAACAATGACTTAATACTAAAACAATATAACATTTAATTAATAGTAAATAGTGTCATGTTCTTAAAACGTAATGCAATAAAAAAATACTATAATCTGAAGTAACTAACTGACCCATCGGTAAATACAATTTCAATAGCGAATATTTACAAATTCAAATGCTTCCAAAATTGTAAAAAAAATCCTCATCGCTGAATTCTAAAATGATAGGGTCGTGGAATTTTTATATTTTCTTGTCATATTGAGAATGATGAACTGCCTGACTCGGGGTCGGCGGTGACCCCAGTCGATAGACAGGGAAATTCCAGGTGGAAAATACAAATGTTTCCTGATCTTTTTTAGTTTAAGCTTTAAAAAAATCTCGAATTCCAAAATCTAAATTTCACAAAAAAAATTCATCTAGTTAAATGTTCGCCAAATTGCCTTTTCCATCGAACACTCCTCTGTCTACCGATCTAGCCACCTTGGAAATATTTTAAAGAAATAGAACAACAATAAAAAAACTATTCGCCTTGATAAAATTAATATCAGCAGAAAGGTGATGTGATCCGCACTTTTCTCAAGCTTGCAATTATTCCACTCCTCCTCCCGATCTCTATCGAAGCATAAAAAATACGTGCTGTATTTTCCGACAAGGTTAACAAAAAAAAATTAAGATTAATTTAAAATTTAATTTAAGGCCCGGATTATCTTTCGAACCTTATCTGACTTGTTTTTCCATTTTCATAATTTAAAATGTATCATAATTTCCATTGAATTTTACACAACGCAGGAGTCCTTAAAGATTATGATTGTATAATCAAAAAAGTAGGAAAAACTGAACATTTTCAAAGAGCGTTCTTAATGAAGATTAGGAAATAAGTCTGATAGAGAGGAAATTGTAAATGGTTACTTTATCCATTTACAATTCCTCGTTTGGAAGATAATACAGGCGGACCTTAATTTTAAATTTCTCGATGCTCAAAGGAAAATTTCTAAACTCAATGGAACTCAAAATTCTCCTCAGTGAAATTAACTAATTAAATCATCTACGATTAAGCCTAATTGGAGGATAATAAACGTTTTTAACTCTAAACAATAATGATCAAGTGCTACTTCATCGATCGATCCCCTTAATTGTTGTAAAATTCGATTAATTGACCCTAAATGAGATCCTGCCGAGGGTCCGATGAACATAGGCCTCTTGAAATACCCATTTGCACTATTAGAAACATTCGATACAATGTTTTAACTCATCACTTAACAATTTTTACACGCACACACACGGAATTTCCTAGTTATGTTTTTGTTTCCTTAAGTTCACGAGGATAATTGAATCAGTGGTAAAGGGGTGCTGATTATTTTACGAATTTCTCTAATGTTTCTTCAAACATTTTTTCAACGTGAAACGAATGTTCAGACATTTTCGAAAATATCTCAAGAGGTGATACTTTAAGAAGAAAATGTCACAAAAAATTTTGTGTAGGAAATTTAATTCCCCACAGAAAAGACACTTTGCAATTTTTCTCTAAACCTCATAGTTTTCAAGATATTCCTAAAAAAACTGAAAATGCGGAATTTTGGAAATCCTCTGCTGAACATGAATGTCCAGACTATTTCAAAAATATTTCAAGAAATACTATACGGAGAGAAAAAAGTTCAATAAAAATTGCCAGAAAAAATGTAAAAATTACGTTTCGAAACGTAATCCGCGAGTTAAATAAAATTCAATAAAAAGTGTGAGCCGGAACTAAAATTGTACGAATCGCCACGTAAATTCTACGATTTGTTCCGTAAAAATTAACCACCCGTCTGATGACTCACCGCTGTGGAAACAAAAAGTCGTTCCGTAATTTTACCCCAACGATTGAGAAATTTTACGGAACGGAACGTAGAACTAACTCACCAGCTTCATAAAAATTGTTGAACGCTCAAGAATTTTTTTATTTGGAGGCATAATAAGTCGGCAAGTTTCTGTAAGATTCTACTTTTTCGGGAAAAATTACGTGACAATTTCGTACTTTATTCGTTAATGAACCTGAGAATTCATTGAACGTTTCAGATTTCTTCTCTTCCATTCCTATAAAAATTGTCGGAAAACGATTCCCCATTGCGGATTACGTGAATTGTTCCGTAATTTTTACGAAAAATGTAAAAAACACATTTTGTAGATGATTTGACTTCTCGTAAAAAATCTTTTTTGACATTTTCCTTTAAACCCCACATTTTCGAAGTTACATTTGAGAAATATGTGCGAAGAAAATTTCTAACTCGTCTTTCATCACTTCACTGCAGGAGTCAACATCAATTTTTCCCATCGTGAACTCATTATCCTCGAAATTAAGAAGCAAAACATCCAGGCAGCCAGTGATTGGTCAAGTGTTGGCTCTTAATAATTTAATTTTTTGCTTATTAATTATTTTTACAAGGTAAATCTCTTTAAAAACCCTTCAATGAATGCAACGGGTGAATTTAAACGGTATAATGACCCTTACGATATGAGTTGACGTTATTTGATGATCAACCATGAAAATGTGAGAAAATTCATCCCCAGACGCAGTTGCAAAGCAAGCGATGCTAAAACAATTTTTTTTTCAATTTTTTTCTCTTCTTTTTTAGAATTTATTTTACTTTTATTATCATGATGTGTCTACGTCTCTGGTAATTATCGATCAATTGCGATTGATTTGGAGGGAAAAGTCCGATAGTATCAATTACTTTGGAACGCTCGAGTTAATTGAAAATCCAATTCCAATTTCTAATAAAAATAAAAATCCAATTTCGTGGAGAAAGGAAAACGAAATGCTCGTAATTACGTAATAATCTCGTTAATTATCGCCTTGAGGAGAAAATGCGAAAAATGTCTTTTGATATTTCAGTAACGAAGCGGTTCAAATCGATTTTCACTATTGGCCGATTTTCGATGAATATCTCGAAATCTAAGGAAGATATCAAAATTGTTGTCATGACCTTTTTGGCAGCCAGCAATTTGCTCTACAGAAAAGGTTATTACGAAAATTTCGATATCTCTGTGAGATTCGGAGATATTCCTTGAATTTTACTAAGCGTAAAGGTGTTTTGTGTAAAAAGTCAAAATAATGCAAAAAAAAATGGAAAATTCATGGAAGAAATGCCTAAGTATGCTGCATCATTAAGAATTTTCGCACATTTCTTTCAAATCTCAGTTTCAAGAAAAAAAAAATGAAAATTGGATATTTTTGTAACCCCTCCAGCTATAACCTCCGAGGTTACCCCACTCTCAATTACGAAAATTTCCATGGCACCCAAAAAAATAATGAACTATTCAGGAAAAACTTGTGGGTGATGAATCAAATTTTTCTTGAGAACACGTATAAGTTTCAAATTTTTTTCAGATTTCATAAGAAAGTTATTTGAACAAATGATTCGAAAATTATGAATTTCGGAGCAATTATGCCCTCACGCGCAGGCGCGTGATTCGAATGTCAGTGAGCATCATGGGAAAGGTATGGGTTGGACCATGGAACTGAGAGAGAGAGAAAACACTCGACAGGTTTACCAACTCAAGAGGCATTTTAATATTATTTCAATAAATAGAAAAACATCCAATAAAAATTATTTGACACCCGTAGGTGATGAGAGAAAAATCAGTCAATCTGATAAATAAAATCAATATTCAAAAAATGTTCAAATGCACACTTAAATAGTTACTTGAAATTTGGAAAATTTCGTGCTCAGCGATTGAATCAGGTCTCGAGAACAATAAGACCCCCTTCCATTTCATCCCCCGGTGATTTGCACACGAAACACCTTAAGTCGACTCATGTATTTTACCACTTCGCTACTGAAATATTGTGCTCAGGAGAAAATGTAAGACATCTTCTCCCCAAGTTCATAATTACCGAGATAATCGCCTAACTAGTGACCCCCATCCCCAAATTGTGTATCCATATGCTATTGAACCTCAGTGAACCATAAAATCCATCATCTTGGTAATAATTAGAGTGTCGTTATATTATTAAAGCTACTTCGTCATATGAATTAACAAAACCAACGTAACTATCTCACCACTCTGTTCCCTATTATTACAATTTGCTATAATTTTTTTAATGATTTCAATTGTTCCTCGGTTCATTCGGAATTTTTTTTCATATCCATAATTAATTTTTCAGTCTTAATCTGTTCTTCGATTTTATATTTTCCATGTTTCTCGATTGTAATTTGATCGATCAAAACGCACTGTTTGGCTGATTGACGTCTACGGACCTTATTGTCTGCTCCGTCATTCATTTTTATAATGAAGTAGTGAAATTGATAGAACCAAGCCTATTTTGGAGTAGCAGAAACCACTAGGTTCAGGTGAAAATGTCAAAGGCTATAATTTTTTCTTTTAACCCTCGATCACTCGCTCAATGAGCGCAGCGCCACCCGTTTTCGTTTTTTTATATTTTAACGTGTTTCTCGACGCTTAAAAATTCTGAAAAAATTAGAGTTCTTAGTTCAATCCTTTTATTAAGCGTTGGCGTTGTCCGTTTTTTTCTCGGGCAATTTGTTTAGCTAAAAAAAGAAAAGAAACGTCGAACGGACAGAAAAACGGCGCCGCACCGGGCGGTGCGAGCGAGTCTCTGTCGACCCCTCGAGCGACAGTGTTGCTACATTCACTGTCACACTTGGAATGCGCGCATAGTGGTAAGCGCCAATGTGGCAACAGCGGCCCTGCGCTAACCGTGCGCCGGATACAGGCAGGCAGCCGAGCGCGAGTGATCGAGGTTTAAACCAAATAGTTCCTGAGATATTTAGACAATAGTCTCAATATTTTTGATTCAACTGCTTCATGGGTGGAAAAATAACAGAGAAATTATGCAATTCTCTTTCGTTTTTTTATACATTTTTGCATGAAAAAAGTCAATTGACGTGAATTTTTCTGCATAACTTTTGGCTTTCGAGGAATATCTCCGAATCTAAGGGAGATAGCGAAATTTTCGTAATGACCTTTTTCGTAGTTCTTAGTTCGCTCTATAAAAAAGATTATAACAAAAATTTTGCTATCTGCCTTAGATTCCGAGATATTCATTGAAAACTGACAATAGTAAAAAAACGACGTTAAGTTTTACCGCTTCGCTCCTGAATTCATGGGCTTTGTTTTACGTTTTATTTTATTGGATTCTGAACAGAATGAGTATTCTGAAAGAGGAAAAAATAAAACGGAAAAAAGGTAAAAAATTTTTAACCAAGAATTTATAAGGGATAAAATTCAAGAGGAAAATTCATACAGAAAAATAAAAATCTATTGGCATGACAAAGTTGCATTATCTCTAGTCTAGTAGAAATAGTTCAATAGTGGAATTCTATTGTAATTCTGCAGGAAATTTTAACAGAATTCCACTAGAAATCCAAGAAAATTTGTGCAAGAGTGCAATAGATTTTCTTATTCACATTTTTCCATACTTTATCATCTACAAAAAAGTTCCTCTGACATTTCTCTTTAACCCAAATTGTTTCCGAGATGTCAACAAAAAACCTGAAACATTTTGACTCACACGCTCAAAATGTCTGTTCCCACTATTTCGTAAATATCTCAGAAACCGTTGGGTTTAGACAAAAACTTCAGCAATCTTTTTCTATAGCAAATTTAATTATTTACAAAAAATGTTCAGTCAACTTTTTCTCTCAACTCAATAATTTCCGAGATATTCGGAGAATAATGGAAACAAATTTGGTCCCATTCAATTTTACCACTTCATCGCCTATTTAATTTGATTATCCTATATGCATGGCAAATGTTCTCCCTAGCGCAGTGATCTTATCTTCAGTTTGAGTACAAAATACGTGGAAAACCTTAGGACAATGAGCATGGCAAGGAGGGCAACAGCGTCGAGCCAGTAAGCTGATTTGTCCATTGCCATTTCCTCGAGGAATTTCTTTGGCTCTCTGTAGTGGCAGTAAGCCTCGCGGCATTTCAATCGTGGTCTGTTGTATCCAAAGACTGTTAGCATTGCTCCCTCAAAACCGTAACGAATGAAGGATAGATAGGACAACCAGCTCAAGTACGATGGCATTGCGGTGTATTTTATGAAAAATCCGGAGAAGAGGATTATGGGAACTGTTGATACTGGACCGATGAATACTCCACTCTGCAAATTGATTTTAAAATTTAATCAATAATTTCATGTTATCAATTGGGGTTAATAAATCGAATTTGGCAACAATTCAGAGGGCTATGGATTATTCTTTGGAGTAAAAATAGTTCTTTAGCGATCATTACCATCTACATGCTCGAAAATATTTTGTAGAAAAACCTGTTGAATTTCTATTGAACCTCTACTGACAATTGTATTAGTTTTTGGTCGATTCTTATGAGGAATTCCTCAACGTGAATTTTCAAAGTTTTATTCACTCAATTTTTTTCAAACAAGAAGAAATCAATCAAAAAAACCTGAAAAATTTGAGCAGAACAATTTCTATAGAGAATATCTCAATAGAATAAGTCGTATAGAAAAATAGAATTCTGTTAATTGTTTCAATAGCAAGTTTTGCATTGAATAACACTTTCGTGTGTTCTAATGAAACATTTCTATCGTGAAAATCATCCACTTGTGGTTTTTCTTTGTTCTTTTTTTATCTATCACAGAAAAAAAATATTGAAAATTTTTTTTCAGGTTCCTGATTTCCAGGTAAATGTGGCTGATTTCTAGGAATCTCAATAAAATAAGATATTCTCTCAGGAGAATAAACTGTATAGGAAAAGCGAATTCTTTTGATTGTTTCGATGAAGAATTTTGCATTGAGCGTTGAAAGAACGCGCGGATGAGCTGCGGATGACTTCAATAAAGTTTATTCATTCGAGTCCATATAAAGGCCCAATTAAAAAATCTCCAGTAGGATTAGTTTATTCAATAAAATATTGCACTCACCTCAACACTCATTGAAGCCCCAATCAACAATCCAATGGATTGTGAGACGAGTGCTGTCAGTACGCAAATATTGAGGTACATTAAGAATCTGTATGTTTCCAATGGTTGAGATGTCATGAAGTAAACAATCATGACGTAGGCTATCGAGAACACAGTCTAGAAAAATAATTAACACGGTAAATTATCGAAAAAGGAATAATCACGTGGAGAAATTGAAGCATTGAGTATATGAGCTTCCGAATGGAAGCTTTGAAATCGGTTAAATTTCGCCAATGAATGGATGGAATTGAATATTTTTCTTTCAAATATCAGTATTATTGAGCCCTATCCATCGCCATTAATTAAAATTTAATTTATCGATAATTTTTTTCAATTTTCAAATATTTCGAAAATCGGTTGACACTTCGTTGTAAAGAAGGAAAGGATAATAAAAATAATAATGATAATAACATCCAACTGAGTTGAAAATCTGATGAAATTAGTTAAAAATAAATGTTATTCAATTTGATAAAATGAAATAAACAATGAATTATACATGACAGAAGGAAATGATATGCAAAACAAACATTCGGGAGCATATTGCTAATTTATCAGCAAAAATAACTTGACTAAATGCAATGCAAGAGCAATTTCCCACTTGTTTTAATGATTATGATAGTTAACGTCATGAATTATTTACTTGGAATGGTAGATCAGAAATTGTTCTTGCGAGGTAGAACGATTTCAGCGAGTACCAGTAATTCAAATGCTCCCTCACGAACACAGACATCTCCATAGGAACTGCAGAGAAGGAATAAAATTAATAAACCAACTACATGCGCGGAATTATCATGACGAGCTAGATAAATTCGGATGATAAAAAATTGCTTACACGTGAGAATTGTTGGCATCATGGCGGTGAACATCAAGAACATGACAGTGAAGAAGACACAGCCAGCATTGCTGTAGACCTCAGCACCTTCATTACCGATGTCGTAGTACAGAGCACCAATGAGAAATCCAACGATTATGTGAGATATCAATCTCACCCGCGTTAATGTCTGAAAATTCATCAAATATCGGCATCTGTTATTGGGTTCACCTAGAAATTTATCATCTTCATAAGGATTTACCGGCGGAAACCCCATTTTTATAGGAACTCTTCAGACAATTCAGTAGCGAAGCGGTAAAAGGAAATAAGTCAATTTTTACTATTGGCCAGTTTTCAATCAATATCTCGGAATCTACGGGAGATAGCAAAATTTTGGTTATAACCTTTTTTGTGGTGTGGATTGAGTACTACAATAAATGTAATTACGAAAATTTTGCTATCTCCCTTAGATTCGGAAATATTCCTCAAAAATTCAACTGGGAGATAAGTCGATTTATCTCCATTTACCACTTCACTACTGAATTCCAAACCGTTCAAATAATTATGGAGAAATCACAGAATCTAAGAGGTTTGATAAATACATTTTATTCAACTTTTTTTTAGGGAAAGGAATTATCCACAAAAAGTTTCTTGATATTTTCCGGAAAACAGGTTGAATTCGATTTAACACACGGAGAGAAATATTCAATAAAAAACCTATTCAAAAAAAAATATTATTTATAAACGGGCGTTTATATTTTACAATATCTTTCGGCTTTTCCCGCAAACCTGGATTATTTCACGGAGGAAATAATCGAGTTTTGAGGGAAAAGCCGAATATCCGTGGAATAATCAGCGCTTCTTCACGATTGATTCAATCATCCCTCTGAGTTCAACGAAACAGAGCACCGCTAGGGAATTCCGTGGGTGTGTGCGTGTGAACTCTGCCAACTGATGAATCGCAACGCTGTATCTGATATTTTTACTAGTGTCAATGGGTCTTACTCTCAATTACGGTCAATGAATCGAATTTCGCAACAGTCAAGGGGGCCATTGATCATTGTTCAGAATAAAAATAGTTCTTTATCGATCATTATAATTCAATTATGCTCGACCATCAATTATTGCGATGGTTAATTCTGGTCGGGAGAAGTTCTTGAGTTCAATTGATTAATCGAAGAACATTCGTGACTAGTAAAATCTCAAGAATACTTTAATAAGTAATAGGTTACACGAAAACGGCTTGGATTACGTACACTGTTGGAAAAAAAATGAAATTTCATGGACAATTGACTACTAATTTTCAGGACAGTGACACTGAATGCGATTTAGGGGGGGAAAATCATGAAATTTGAGGTTTCACTGAACATTCAGTAAAATCCCAGAATTTTAAGCAGCATAAAGACGAGAATTCCTCGATTTATTTAAATTTCCAATCTAATATGAATATTCATTGCCAAATTACATTGAATTTTCAATGAAATCTGAAATTTCATAATTTGTTTCCCCCTAAATCACTTTCAGTGTCACTGCTCTGCATCGGGCTTAATTCTATGAAAACATTGTGATCTCAATTATTTTAAATAAATTCATGATAGTATTTTCTGAACTAGTACTTCGATATTCAGGCTATCGCCTATCTACTTTTGGGTGGTCGACAAGTTATTTGGTTTTTCTTTTTTTACTCTATTCTATAATTTATTGGATTTGTAATTTGGATATCTCTTGTACACCTTGTATTTAATCTTGCTGTTGTCCTTAGGAGGTGCTGTACACCCCAGGATATCAAATAAATACTTTTCTCTCTCTCCTGAAAATTCAAGAATATATTTACCGAAATTTTCTGGTTTTCTACTCATTTTCATGAAAAAATGAAATGGAAATTTACAGTTCAGTTTGATTTTTCCACGAAATTCTAAATTTTCAATGACGAAATTCCTTGAAATTTCAGTGGTCATTAAATTCGATGAAAATTTCCATAAAGTGTGCCAGAAATTTCAGACAATAATTTTTAACAGTGTATAGACCATGTTGTGAGGAAAGCAATTTCTCACTGGTTTTCTCTGTGATGCAAAATAGCATTCAAAATTCCCCAAAAACCCCATGAATGCAACTTACCATATCCCTCATCTGCGACAAAAAAGTTCTCTTCAACAAAATCCAGAACTGCGTCCAGCCATTAGTTGGAAAGCCGACCTTCTGTTCAATGCTCTCAGCACTATCCAACAAGGAAGTGGTACACGACACTGGCATATTCAGGACTGTCCCAGGTGGCCCCTTGGAAACTCCATTGGGTATCAGGCTCTCAGCCTTTCCCTCTTTCACCTCATCCGGAGGTGACTGTTTGGCGATATCATTCGATACCGCGTGTGTCAAAAAATTCGTCTGATAATTCTGGTAATTATTGCATTTTCCATTATTAACGGCAGTCACCAGCTTCTCCACGCACTCTCCGTGCTCTCCCGATGCCACTTCCATCACAAAATCAGCTGGATTGTGATAGCTGGGGCAATCGAGGCCCATTGACGATAGAAATGGCACTAGACCGTGAACATTTCCTTGATAAATACACTGGCCTTCAGCGAGCAGATACAGATTGTCGAACATCTCGAAAAGTCTCGCACTGGGCTGGTGGATCGTGCAGATAATGGTCCTTCCACCTGCGATGATAAGTTAAAGAATCAGTTAATGATAAGTTAATTTAATAATTCTTTAAATTGACGCATAATTTCAATTTTAGTTGATGAAACATTGGTAATGAACTCGTTTTTTGAACTGTACTTTCTTCAACCGAGGAATTGGCTTCTACTATTTGATTCACATATTCATATATCTTTTCTGAGAGATCTCTCAAAGTACTCAACCGATTTTAATTTTTCCTTTTTAAAATACTCGGCATGGTAGTCTTTATCTAGATCTACGAAAATATGTATATCAGTTTAAGCAACGATTACTTGCACAAAAAAGGAGGTATCAATTTGAAATTTGGTAAGATGATAACTCTCATAATAGCAAAGGTTGGTATTTTGTATGAACATAATCGGACAAGCGGTTTCGGAGATACTTCATTTTTTGTATTAATCAAAACCTGCTTCATCAAAAGGTTAACTATTTCCTTGTAGAATATGACAGGGAATTGATACCGATCCATCCGGAAGCTTACTACGAATGCAATCAGTAGAAATAAAAAAAGACCAATAAGGCAGAAAGTAATAGTCACCTGTGTTCTATCGGATTTGTTTTTCATTTTCGTACGTAAAATAACTTGAGAAGAAATAGGTTAAAATAGGTTAAAGATTAGTTTTTTGGATGAGCGCAATCGGCCAAGCGATTTCGGGGATATTTAACCTTTTGTAAAAATCTATTTCATCAAAAGGTTAAATGTCTCCTTGTAGATACACT
The DNA here is from genome assembly GCF_001412515.2 of Diachasma alloeum. Classification (NCBI taxonomy): domain Eukaryota; kingdom Metazoa; phylum Arthropoda; class Insecta; order Hymenoptera; family Braconidae; genus Diachasma; species Diachasma alloeum. The sequence continues at coordinate 768,065 of NW_021680366.1, forward strand.
GTAGAATGTGGTTGCAGTTGTGTGCCTGTCGCAGGGACAAGGAATTGCAGCGGATCCATTTCAAACCTTACTATTAATGGAATTGGTAGAAACAAAAAAAGAAAAAGACTAATAAGGCAAACAGTAACGATCACATGCCTTCTGTCGCGTAGGCTCGAACCCCTCTTGGTTTAAAAGAACAACTTCGATCCATTCGAAAGCTTACTACCGATATAATTGGTAGAAATGAAGAGGAGAGAAAGACTAATAACGCATGAAGTAACGGTCTCATGTAATCTGTCACATGTTTTCTGACGACTGCCTCTTTCTCTGCATTTCAATAAAATTGATCAAAAACCCCGTCACACACCTCTGCAAAGAGACTTCAGGAGGCTGAGGCACTGGAAGCAGGAGGAGCTGTCCAGGCCTGAAGTCGGCTCGTCAAAGAACATGACTGGGGGATTGTTGACCAACTCCAGGGCTATTGACAACCGCTTCCGTTGGCCACCACTCAACGACTGGGTCTGGGTGTTGCTGGCGTCCGAGAGCCCCAGGGTGTCGATGATCTCCTCGATGAGGACCTTCTTCCCCGCTGCGTCGATGTCCTTCCCCAGCTTGAGATTCGCCGAGACTGTCATCGCCTCGTGGACCGTCAGGTGCGGCAGCAGCCGGTCGTCCTGCATTATGTAGCAGGAGGTCTTCCGGAAGTGACGGAGATTGCGCTCCTTCCCGTTTATCAGGATCGAGCCGTTGAGGTTGGAGGTCCTGGGGAAGATTCAGAAGTTTACATGGGGGCCACGGGGATTTTCACGGGTCAGAGTTAATGAGTTGTGGCTTTTGCCATTTGCGGCAGCTTGATAACTGTTGAGTCATTTTGATAATGAGGGGTTTTGCGGTGACAACATCAGAAGTTTTTTTCCTAGGTAATTTAATTCTCGGGAAAAAAAATTCATGACTTGGAACTTTTTGTTTGCAATTTTTCAATCATTTTCCACATCATTCTCATTGATTTCTGATAGGGCCTGTGATGTTGTGAAAGCGTTACTCAGAATGTGTTTTCTAAAAATATGTTCACCATATGCCATCTTGGATTAACTGACTTCTTATGTGAATACTGCTATTCTTTAATTGTTTATTTTTGCCATGGATGTATATATCTCTATGTTTTGAATCCTATTATTGGCTTCTGCTGTTGGATTCGTGTTTCAATAAATAAATCTCTCTATCTCCCTATATTATAAAAATCCAAATCGACTTCTGGTGATGGAAATTTGGTACTCGAAATTAAAGGTCAAAATAAGGATTACGAGGGTCATGAGGGTCAGAATAAGAGCCACACGGGTCGGAATATGGGTCACAAGAGTCAGATTAAGGATCACAAGGGTCAAATCGATTTCTGGTGATGAAAATTTGGTGCTCGAAACTAAGACTCCAAAATTAAAGGTCAAAATAAGGGTCATGAGGGTCAGAATAAGAGCCACACGGGTCGGAATATGGGCCACAAGAGTCAATTCGACTTCTGGTGATGAAAATTTGGTGCTCGAAACTAAGACTCCAAAATTAAGGGTCAAAATAAGGGTCATGAGGGTCAGAATAAGGATCATGGGGGTCATATGGGGATCATATGAGGGGTTAGCGAGCGGAGTGAGTAGAGGGCGTAACTCCCTAGTAAATTAATAAATAAATAAAATTAGACAACATATATATTTATTTGAATACAATTGATCCATTTACTTCAAAGAATCTGCTGTTATAATCTGATAAGACATATTTGATTTGAGCAAAAGTTCCTTTATATTTGAAAGATGATTTGTTCGATGCAAACAAAAGCTTTCTCACGAGTTTTTTTTAAATACCTCCATTTATTTGATTCCAATGAACTATTTCTCTGGGTGTAGATAAAACAAATTATCACTAGAAGTACTAGGTTCGGAAGGAATAAAGTCGAAATTCTTTTTTTTATCAGAAATGAAATTATCTACAGAAAATGAATCAAATCTCAGGATTTTAGTTACGAAACTAACTAGTTGGGAAATTATTCTAGAAAGAAGTCAAAAGTTTTCTTCAATAAAAATTATGTACAAAAAATCGGTTGACATTTCCCGTGAAATGGACACTCTATTGAGATGAATACGTAATGATCGAAGATTGTCACACTTGCTTCATTCCAGAGGGTTAATCAAGGAATTAACTCGTGTAGAGGTGGTCTACGATCCAATGGAGAGAACCTTTTGAAGGAAATCCAAATCCCTGAATAACCAAAAACCTTGCATTCACCTGGGCTTCCAATCTATTTGATTAACTCACTTGTATCCTGCGAGGACATTCATGAGAGTACTCTTTCCAGCCCCCGAGGGTCCCATTATCGCCGTCAACTCGCCCGACCTGACCTTTCCAGTCACGCATTTCAATATAGTTTTATACCCTGAAATAAATGGAAAAGGACTGTAAATAAAATTTTCACTTCATCCGAACCCAATTTCTACGAGAGATTGAAAATTTTGTCCGAGTTTTTCAACTGTTACACTTCAATTTCCTATTGAAAATTGAAAAATAACAATTTTTGAGATGCAAACCAAAGAATTTTTACATAAAAAAAATTTTGTTAATCATCGTTTTATAAAAAATAAACAAAAATTGTTTTGTTGCTATCAAATATTTTTCCATTTGATAGAAACAAAAATTTCCTGAATTTTAATAGTGAATGCATCAGGATTTTCTATTCTCTCTGTTAATGTGAAAGGTAGTTTTGATTAATCATTTATTGCAAAAATATTGAATTTAGGCCAAGAAACTTCTATAGAAATTTTCTCAATAAAATGAGAAATCTCAATAAATTCTCTAACTGAGAATTCATTCTCATAAAATATTGAACTTCTTATTTATTTATTTTTTGTTGACTGCGTGCCGTCGATTGCCAAACAACTGGTGTTACCCGCTCTAATCTTTTATGATTAATTCATAGTGATTGAGTACTTAGTAACCCTATTGAATTGTCGACTAATCACGAATATTTTTTACGTAAATTCAAACAATTTAATATTACTTTTTTTATCTGCCTTATGTTTTTTTTCATTTATATCATGTCAGTAGCGAAGTGGTAAACCGGTATAAGTCAATTTTGACTATTGACCAGTTTTCGATGAATATCCCGGAATCTAAGGGAGATAACGAAATTATTGTTATAACCTTTTTTGTAGAGCCGATTGAGTGCTACAACAAATGAAATTACAAAAATTTCGCTATCTCCCTTAGATTCGGAAATATTCCTCAAAAACTCTTTAACACTTCGCTACTGATGTAATAATCTTGTATTTGCCTTTAGGGGGTGCGTTCTGACCACGGCATCGATAGAATGCTCAAACATTAAACTTTTATTGAGAAATAAAATGAATAAATAAAATAATAGAGTAAAAAATGAATGAATAAATTACGTAGACAAGTAAGTTCACTGAGTAGGAAATTCTGTACCTCTTTGCCTGCCCTCTGAAACGCTATAGGCCAAGTCTTTGAACTCTATGTCGACTGGCGGTCTCCTTGGCAAGTGTGTCAGTGCCACCACCGGCTTCTTATTCACCTGGCCAGGACTAATGCCCGTGTGATTCTGTACTTTACGGGCTAAACCACCCGTAGCACAGCCAGTTGCATTGCCATTAGACGATGCTGTGCCGTTACAGCTGCAGTGAAGGTTATTTTGGGAACCGCTGGAAATAGAATGGGAAAATATTTTTATTACAGTGGAATTTATGGGGAACTTTGAACAATTGAACACATTACTTTTACAGAATTTTTTTTTTTGTAGACCTCAAGAAATGACACACTTAAGGGGGGTGACACCACTTTTTTTAAAGTAGGCTCTACCCTTCGGCCGGACTAGGCTGTACTTTTGGATATTTTCAGTTTTTAAATTTTTCAACTAAATTGGATGGAAAAATTTGAAATTCATACCCCGTCAGTATTATCTAAATTAACTTTCGCAAAATATTGATATTTTTTCAAACATTTCCCTCTTATAAATAAAAAAATAATAATAAAAATAAAAATAAAATAAACTCTTCATCAAATGAAATATTCATTTATTTTAAATGGATCCTGTACGAAAATTGAATCAACTGCTTATTTGAAAGAAAGAAAATTTATTTAATTCGAATAAACCATTTCTCTGGGCGCGGGGTGAGGGGTTCATTTACTTTAGTGCTTTTGAGTGGATGTGATACTAGTTGAAATAGCTGATAGAATATTCTAGTAATAGAATCTGTAGATCTGAGTGAAATGAAACCATGCCAAAATCTGGCCCAGCGAATTCATTTGGCTAGGACTTGAACTATTCGAGAATAAAAGTCGTTCCTTTTGGATGAAACGGTTTTTGTTTCACCGCGAATGAATGATAATGATGGCGATAATTATTTACGGTAATTATTTGGTATAGTTCATGCTGGATAAAAATTATGAGTGAATATTTTCTATATTATCCTGAGGGCTATCTACTCGATCAACCTTAGATGTTTTTAAGATGTACTATATGCTATCCATCAGCTTTCCGGACCTCTGTATGAGGGAAACAATTAAATATTGTCAATGCACAAATCAAAAATATTTTGAGAGTGAATAAGTTCCAGTGATAGGAATATCAATCAATCATAATTACCGTTAAATTGTGAAGTTGTCAAATTTTAACAGAAATCTTAAAAATTTTAAATATTAAAGTGACCATCAGTTTGAACATTTAAATTTCGAAATATTCTATCAACCAATAATTTAGGTAGGATGATTGACGATTATTTTGGATCATCGAAAATCAAGTACCTAAAGTTAGAATTAGCTTGTTAACTAAAAAATTAGATTTCAGTACTATCAAATATTTTATTCACCACCAATCGGGAAATCTAGCTAATAAATTCTATAAATTTTTAATTTGTTAAATATAGTTAAACTTTGAACAATATAAGGAGATAATCCTTTTTAATGTTGTCAAAATCTAATATTATTGCCTATCCCTGATAAGTTATAAAATAACTTGGATATTTATGGCCTTTGTCGCGTGAAAAAAGACTTTTCAGTATTTCTTCACAAAAATCATTTATTCTTTAGGTAATTGTATGATTGCTGTAAATATGACGACTTGATTAATCATGTAATCGTGAATTTTTTATCCAATTTCTTTTTTTTTTATATAAAGAAGAAATTGAAAAATATTTGCCGGAATTTCCTATTAAATACTTGTACATGAAAAAAGGACTGTACCCTCCTCTTGAATGAAATAAAACCCTCCACTTTTCATTCTTTTCAACAATATTTGCTCTGAAAATGAATAAAATCAAACATTTATTTCAAGTATTTCTTCACAAAAATCATTTATTCTTTAGGTAATTTTATGATTATTGTGAATATGACGACTTGATTAATCGTGTAATTGTCTTCGTCATGAAAAGAATTGTCTGCAAGGAGTGTCCCTTGAAATTTTGGACAAATAAAGAATTTCTTTAGATTCTGGGAATTTCATGAGCGTTTGTACTTCAAGGGGAGATTTCCCTGAATTCCTGATTTTTCATTAATTTTCCCGGGATAATTTAACTGAAATTTACAGTTCCCACAGATTTGTTCCGTGAAATTATAAATTTTCAATGACAAAATTCCTTGAAATTTCAGTGGAAATGTTACTTGCTTGAAATTTCCAAGACTCTTCTTGGAAATTTCAGTGGAAAACTCTAAAGTCCTGTTTACCCTCACTGCACCTCTGAAAAGTGAACTCGGCAGGTATTATAAAAAACATGTACGGAGAGAAATGTTCAGTAAAAATTACAGAACTCACAGTTTCGGATTTCGACCAATCAGAGCGCAGTATCTGAGGCTACCCGACAGTTTTATTTCGGATATTTCCTTATAGCTTTTGAATATTTCGCAGTAGTTCTTCATTTTTTTTACCTGATTACCTGAATTAAAACAACCCAGGTGAGCCTGATTAGGTTTCAATTATGACAATCTCGTTGCTCTAGAGAATGACTATGTTGCACATTAACTTTGGATGAACTCAGTAGTGAAGTGGTAAAAATTACCGAAACTGTGAGTTCTGTCATTTTTACTGAACATTTAAACATGAAATGCGTTGAAAGATGAAAAACATTTGAAAAGCTACTAGTGAATTTCCGTCGGAAATTTTTTAGAAATTTCCGAAATAAAACTGTTTGACAGCCTCAAATACTGCGCTCTGATTGGCGGAAATCCGAGTGAGAAAAATAATCAGGTAAAAAAAATGAAGAACTACTGCGAAATATTCAAAAGCTATAAGGAAATATCCGAAATAAAACTGTCGGGTAGCCTCAGATACTGCGCTCTGATTGGTCGAAATCCGATTGGGAAAAATAATCCTCGAAAATTTCACTGCTTCCATCCAATTGATTAATAGGTAACTCATGAATGTATACATTTTATTATCGTTATTCTTCATAGCGATAATTTCACGGAAAATCGATGGCCCCATACAAGGACGAGACAAGGTTGCGGGTGACGCAAAGGGACAAAGTACAGAAGTATTTCGGAGGGCGATCGATGCCAGTTGTAGTCACTAACTAGTTCAAGTGGTAATTCCAATCAAATTTAGATAACTTATCAATTCTTTTCGTCAGTATCGTTGGGAATATCAGCGAGAACTAATTGATGAAGTGAGTCCAGTACAGAAAGTGACAGAAAATGTGTTAATCATAATTGGAATTATTGGAAATCCAAGGGGATAGTTGGCGATAAGATGAATTTTATCAATGAAATTTGACTGAGATCTTATTTTTATCTCGGATTGATGTCAATTTTCGTCAGCGATATCAATCGGAGATGGGGCACTTGAGTTTTCTGAGATATTTTTCTTCCAAAGGCCACACGTGAAGACTCATCGAGTCCAGCCTGAGCGCTGATAACATATTGTGAATGGATTTTTTCGGGATTTTCAGTTTGAGTTTAATCATTTTCTGGGGTCGATAACCAGGGAGAATTGACCTAGAGAAAAACAACCCAGGCGAGCCTGATTAGGTTTCAATTATGACAATATCGTTGCTCTAGAGGATGACTATGTTGCACATTAACTTTGGATGAACTCAGTAGTGAAGTAGTAAAAAAGAAATGAGTGCATTTTTTTCGAAATTCGTAATATTATTATTACCATTTGAAAATTAATATTTCAGTGTGATTCATCCAAAAATTATTTTTTAATGCAGTTATCTTCTTTTACCACTTTGCTGCTGAACTCCAATGATTATTCATATTTTCTAAATTCTTATTTTGTAGAGGAAAGAATTTAAATAAATTTTTTAATGTTGATAATTCAGTAGTGAACTGGTCAAACGGTTTAAGTCAATTCCATTCTAGTGCCAGCTCTCGATGAATATCTCAAATTCTAAAGGAGTAAGTAAAATTTTCCTAAAAACCTTTTTTGTAAAGAAATCTTTCTTAAATTCCGAGGTATTCGACAAAAACTCAACTCGGACCTAAGTCAACTTAAACCGATTGACCACTTCACTACTGAATTATTGAGGAAGTTCATCTCAGGTGCCAAGTTTTGCAGATATTTCTTTGCTGTTGACACCTCCATTTGTTTGCAACGGAGCTATCATAAAATACACTGTTGGATTTTTTTTTGAAATTTCATGGAAGATTTTACAGTAGAACTCATGGCGAATGGAGGCAAATATTCAGTAAAAATTACGGAACAATTCACGTAATCCGCAATGGGGAATAGCTTCCCCGAAGTAAAGAAGTAAAATTTTACAGAAACTTGCCGATTTATTATGCCTCCAAAATCAAAAATTCTTGAACGTTCAACAATTTTTATGAAGTTGGTCAGTTACTCCTCCGTTTCGTTCCGTAAAATTTCTCAATCGTTGGGGAAAAATCACGGAACGACTTGTTGTCCCCAGAGCGGTGAGTCATCAGACGGATGGTTAATTTTTACGGAACAATTCGTACAATTTACGTGGCCATTCGTACAATTTCACTTCCGACTCACATTTTTTATTGAATTTTACTTCGCTCGCCGATTACGTTTCGAAACGTAATTTTTACATTTTTTTTCTGGTAATTTTTATTGAATTTTTCTCTCCATGCAGTGATTGCTATTCCCTATAATTTTTAAATCATTAGAAATAAATAAATTTGATCAAGTTTAAGGAAAAATTGATTAAATTCAAATAAAGAAATTCTCTCAACTTGAATAAAAACGTGATTTCGGACTATTTGAACTCGGACTATTTATTTATTTGACCCAAATCAACTTTATTTCATTAGAATGAATAATTTTTCTGAGCGTACAAAGTTTCCATTCAAAAGCAAAGGAAAACTAAATTCTCACAATAGTGAATCATCCTGAGAATGGACTGCTACCTGATGGTCACTGTCTAAAGGTCAGCCTCCGAAATATCACCCCGAAGGTCTATCTTTAAATTCCCTCAACCTCGGAATTTCAACTCGCCACAAACACTCAACAATTTACATCACCCAGATCTCTTATCACCGGTTGAATACAAAAGTGAGATAGAAGGCGAAGTGAAGGCAACAAAAATCTCCTCAGAATGACTAAAAGTGGCTGGGAATGAATAATATAGTACGTCGACAGCCTCGCCTCTTCCACTTTGATCGACTGATAACTCTCGAATGCAATCATTCAATTTCCATTCTCAAGATTGTTGAAAAAAATTCAAGCCCGTCTCCCATGAAAAAACATGCATGTGGGAACTATTTGTAACATATGTGAAAAATATTTAAGCCCTATAAAATTGATATGAATCGGATACGAGACTTGAAATATGATACGGAAGTCGTCATCCTGTGATGTTCACAGAAGAAAAAAAAAATTTTTCTGGAACATGTTACTGATTTCTAGGGATCTGCCGCCGCTTTTTAGAAATCTGTCACCAATTCAGTAGCGAACTGGTCAAACGGTTCAAGTCGATTTTGACTATTGGCCAGTTTTCAAAGAATATCTCGAAATCTAAGGAAGATAGCAAAATTTTTCTCCAAATCTTTTTAGTAGCACTCAATTCGCTCTACAAAAAAGGTTATTATGAAAATCTCCCTTCAATTCGGAAATATTTCTGGAAAATTCAAGAGGAAATTGACTTAAACCGGTTGATCACTTCACAAATAGAATAATTTGGCGATAGATTCTTAAAAATTGGAGACAGGTCCCTGAAAATCAGTAACATTTTCCCTGAAAATTAGCGAGAATGTCACTGGAAATTGATCATAAATTCACCAAAAACTAATGACTAAATTATCAAAGCCCAGAATTTTGCATTCGTTGAATTTTACAATTACACTGATTTCGATTTAAGTGGAAAAAGTCAATGGATTTTCAAGTTTCTTTGAAAATTCAAGTAAACTCACATTTTTTTTGACAGGAAGATGGAAATTCCACAATTTACATGCGTTTTCAATTGAAACTGAATATTTACTGCAGAATTCCATTGAATTCTCATTCCGGGAATTCCAAGAATATTAAAGGAATTCCCTGAAAATTCAGAGCAATCTGGAGTTCAAGAAGAGATCACTCAATTTTCCTGATTTTTCATTAATTTCACAGGGATAATTAACTAAAATTTACGGAATCATTAATTGAAGCCGATTATCAATTCAGTAGCGAAGTGGTCAAACGGTTCAAGTCGATTTTGGCTATTGGCCAGTTTTCAATGAATATCTCGAAATCTAAGGAAGATAGCAAAATTTTTCTCCCAATCTTTTTAGTAGCACTCAATTCGCTCTACAAAAAAGGTTATTATGAAAATTGCGCTATCTCTCTTCAATTCGGAAATATTTCTGAAAGACTCACCTAAAGACTAAATTGATTTGAACCATTTGACCACTTCGCTACAGAATTATTTTCGTCACTGAAATTTGGTGAGAGATTCCTCAAAATTCAAGATGGGTTTATGAAAATGAGTGACATAGCTCTGAAAATTAGTGATGATGTTCCTAAAAATCAGTGACGATGTCACTGAAAATTGGTGACAAAATCACTCAATTCCAAATTTTTGCACTCACTGAATTTCACAATCGCAAATCCCCAATAATTTGAGATAAATTCTCGAAAATCACTGACATGTTCTTGAATATCAAAATCTCTTTTCTTTCTCTCTGAGAATTTCTACCTGAAATTTTTCCGGCTATCACCTGGGCTCCCAACCGGCTCCAATAGCTCAAGTATGACAAAATTGATCACAAAGAATAAAACGAATGATTGAGAATGAATAAAGGAGTTCAAACAACTGCGATTCCCTTTCCCACTTCCAATTGACTCCTTAACGGCGCCAAGGCCCCTCCAGTAATCACTTTCGTGCGAGATAAAAGACTTGAATCACGACAATTCCCTCTTCTAGGATAAGATTTACGTCAGATCAACGCGGAAGTAAGGATCAGTTTCTAAAACGCATCGCTGTGACTTGATCAATGAAATTCTTTGTGTCGGGACATTTTTTATCCAGCTCCAGTCATTGCGATTGGAGCTGGATAAAATATAATTTGAAATATATTCAAGTTACCCTGCGGGACTAGCGCACTGCGGTGGTGGGTAGGCTTACACCCAAAAAAAAATTACTTTTGATCAGTAGCAATAGTACTTGTACCCAGTACCAAGGGGTTTCTGGGGAAAAGGCACATTTTTGTACTTCCTCGAAGTTACAAAACAACTTTCTGCAAGTTCATGCGTCAAGTACCTGTCTACTGATGAGAAGTACCTCAGTACTTGTCACAAGCATTTTGTTACTTGGGACAAGTAACAAAATTACTTGTACTGAGTATCTGGCTGGTTCGTCTCAAAAGTACCAAATAAACTCAATATAAGTTGACTATAAGAACTCAAAAATGTTTTTCTACCTCTTCTAAAAACCGAATTTCGTCAAAAATTCAAAAACCCAAATAATTCCCGTTTTGTGAGTAATAAAATTGAAACGAAATTGAAAATAATTTTTCGAAGCCTTTTAAATGTTGATAACAATATAAGACAAAAATCTCAACAAAATTGAAATTTTGTAGATTGGAAAACATACCAATAATTTTCGAAAGCATTCATAAAAATCGCAATCTATTAATTTTTTCCTACAGAATATCTTCTGCTGAACATTTCTATTTACAAAAATGCGTAAGCCCATTCTATCCGGTAATAATATTCACTTTTTTCAATAGAGTAATCAATTGGAAGTACTGAAATTAAGTCCTAAAAGTACTTGAGAGAAGTTGAAAAATTACTAAAAGTACTGGCAGTAAGTAGTGATACTACTTCCTCCCAGTACCATTTCTACTCGATCGGCAGATGTGGTACTTCACCCAAGGGCGCAAAATGTACTTGGGATGAGTATTTTTAGAACTTTTCAAAAGTGAACTTCCCCCAAGTAGGGGGAAACCTACCGGTTTGTACTGGTGAGAAGTAATATTTTATTCGTGGTACACGGAAAGAAATATTCAATAAAAATTACGTATCTTTTCCGTAATTCCGGAGCGAAATGTGGTTGTAGGAAATTTTACGGAACTGTCATGGAATTTTTCCGGAGCGTTCCGTAATTTTTATCTGAATCTCCGGTGAAAAAATACGATACCGTCACTTAAATTTTCTGAGTCCATTCCGTAATCGGTGAGTGAAGTCAGAGTGAGAGTCAGAGTGAGTCGCTGAGTGATGTCCGTAATTTTTACTGAACATTTCTCTCCGTGTATATCCACGAATAAAAAATCGTTCTCGTTTTTAGAAAGAATATGTTCGCTGTGCCCTCACACTCGCCGAGGTAATGACGGTTTAGTGAATGTGATGACTTTTTTTTACCTGAGAACTGCATTATTCAGATTCTCCAGATGAAGTGCTGGAGGTGGTGATCTGATTGTCACCTGGTGCGCCCCCTCAGCAATGAACTGTACTTGCTCTTCACCATTGTACCTCGATGCACTGCCCAGTGTGAGATTCTTCATGTCACCCATTCTCCGTTACCCTTATCTTTCCCTGGAAATCAGAGGTGAAAAATTGATATTCACGAATTTCATGAATGAGGGAACGAAAATTTCGCGTTTAATCTGATGCATCGGCGGGTTTGGCTCGTGTTTATACTTCCAGAGCATTTGGTATGAATAACGAGGGCAAATTGGCATGATCGCAGCGCGAGAAAACAATTTCTGTCTGATAAACTGAATACACATTCGGAGGCTGGCGTTAACACGTGCCGTCGATGCGCGTGATTTGTTCTTTGGAAGGGAATAGAATTGAGTTTGTTGCAGTGGTCGTGTGGGGAAGATATTGCGGGATGAATAATAATTTCCGGAGTGGGGGAGAGACACGTGGGAGATGACTGCTGTCACTGGGCAATTGTAACTTTAGATGAGCAGAATTTTTTGAAATTCTCGGGAATTTTTTGCCTCGGAGAAATTTATTTGGAAAAATTTTGCGTGATTGCAATTGTCATTAAGTCTTTTTTCTTCTTTATTTCCTTTTTAACTTCCGGATTTATATCCGGCAGTTATTGTAATAATCCGAAAGTTGAAACTGACAATATCATGATATCTTCGCGTTTCATGACCTCTAGAAACTTGCTATCAATTTTTTGTTCAACGATTCCTCTGGAGTGAACGATCCGATTCTATTCTTTTTTGAGCAAATTGATGTGTTTCTATGCAACTTTAGGATTTCCAAGTACTTTGGAAATTTTTTCTCCAGTGAAATGCTTTTCTACTTTTGTAGACGAACATCAGCGCAACTGGGGCGCGCCCCAGTTGTCCCTACACGGAGAAAATTATTTTGTGAATTTCAGCAACTAGTCGTTGAAATTCATCAACTGGTTGATAATTTCTTTTTTTCAACAACTAGTTGGTGAATTTCAACTAGTTGTTGAAATTCACCAAATAATTTTCTCCGTGTAAGTTTCCAGACATTTTACAATGATTTTATTATTTCAATTTTGCTGGTCTGAATTTAAATCTCGATATTGAACCGATGGAAAACATTTGAAATATCCGAAAAAATTAGAAAGTTTACTTTTAGATAAAAACTGATGAAATAATTAAAAAATTGCAATTTCTGAAAATTACGAGTATTTTCAATAAATAATTTATAAACAATCAATTTTCTACCACAAAAATCATTTGTTCGGGATCGTAACAAATTGATTCATGTTTATAATTTTACCAGAAATCGATTTCAGGCCTAAAAAAATAGTTCAAGCAATTGCAATTATTTATTCATGAACATCAAATGTTAAAAAAAAAAATAATTCTGTGCAAAATGTAATTTGAATAACGCTAAATATTCATAATGTTTTCCAAATTTTTCTCGCGCAATTTAATTGACAAAAACTAGTGAAAAAATGTCCAAAAATGACCCGAAAAAACGTCCCAAAACACTGTTGAAAAAATTCACCTGAATTTTCTGGAAAAAGACTTTGAATTCAATTTAAGGGGAAAAATTCAATGGAATTTCAAGTTTCTCTGAAAATTCAAGTAAAGTCCCAAATTTTTAGCGGCAGGCAGACGGAAATTCCACAATCTATAGGAATTTTCAAGTGGAACTACAACTCACGTAATTATAAACAATACACAACTTTAAAATTCTTGAAATTCTAGGAATATTGAAGGAATTTCACATCCTTACCATTAATTTTTCCGCAATGATTAAACTGAAAAACTCCCACGCATTTTCCCACGACATTATGACTTTTCAGTATCAAAATTCCTTGCAATTTAAGTATTAATCACTTTAAGTGATTAATCATTTAAGTCACTTGTTAAAAATTTCCAAGACTCTTACCGGAAATTTCAGTAGATGATTTTTAACAGTGACCGACATGAAAAGAAACCGAAGCGTTTGTTTCACGAAGTAAAACTAATAAAGTGGATAATTCCTAGGATTTAATTCTTCATTCAATACAAAAACCAATAAATCGTGTTGAAAACTGATTGCAACGCAAAAAAAGTCCCGATGGCCTCCTTACCTTCATGCAGTTTCAAAATAATCTAGAACACAATTTCTCTCATTAAATTTAGTTCTCTGAATTATTGTAATAAAAAACTCGCTCAATAAAATCGGGATAAAAAAGCCAATAATTCTTGAATACTTTGTCGTGAACGCCTCGAAGCATTCAGTGCAATAATCCCATCGAGAGTGACTCACTCGCTGAGTCAAATAACTCCAGCACTCTCGTCCGTCCATGCTCCCCCCGAACGAATTAAGGGTATTATGGCGGGGTCCATAGCTGGAAAAAAAAGGCAGAGAATTCAATGAAAATTGCTGAACAGATTATTCGATCCATTTGAAAGCCGTGTGCAAAATGTCAAGACCCCTACCTAAACAATAATAATGGGAATAATTTTTGAAGTTGCTGCTTAGACACGCGGTTGAATGGGGCATCGGTAATTTTAGTGCTTTTCCTACGTTACTGATCTATCGATAACGCAGGAAATTCACAAAAATTACCGATGCCCCGTTCAACTGCGTGTATAAGTAGCAACTTCAAAAATTATTCCCATTGTTATTATTCAGGTGGGGGTCTTGACATTTTGTACATGGCTTTCAAATGGATTGAATAATGTATTCAGCAATTTTCATTGAATTCTCTGCTTTTTTTCCAGCTACAGATCCCGCCATAATACCCTTAAGGGGACACGGAACCCCTTTGTCTACATCAAATCTTAGAATTGTGTTTTCTCCTACAATTATTAATTTCTATCCATGAAATTACTTTATCGACTCGATTATCGCAGTGTTAAGTCAATGAAGTAGTTTAATGAATAAAAAATAATAATTACAGAAGAAAACACAATTCTAAAGATTCATATAAACGCAGGGGTTCCGTTTCCCCTTAAACTTGAAGAACCAGGGAAAAGAGTTGAACAACACGAGCGAAAAAAATCGGTCAACTTAAGGGTGCCAAGTGAATTTGGTGATGGCCTTGAAAATTGACATTCACCAACAAAGTTATAATTTTTTTAATTAATAGTATTAGACAGATGGTGAACATCGGTGACAATTTTAAAATTTTAGAACTTATGGATATCGAGAAATTAAATAAACAAAATCAGTCTTATACACGGGCTCTTATGGAGTTTTGATTAAATTGAACGTTTCAACCCCCTAGGAACTCAAGAAAAATTTGAAAAAATTTCAAGATATGGGGAATGATGTGTTCAATGTGATGGCGACAAAAAACAATGGGGTACCGGGGTGAATAAGAGAGATATTTCAACCCGCCGTACCCATTTGATCCCATGATTTCTCGAGGTTCGTCACGCGAAATAGAGGATTTTCCGCATTTATTTTCTCGATGTCTAGTTCCGGTTGCGGGTTTGAAATTTCGTCGGATGGATGAATAAATATTTCTCCAATGATGGAGGAAAAGAAAAAATGTTTTTTGAATGTTTTTTAAAATTCACTTGGCACCCTTAACGCGAATATTTTATAGCATTCGAGAGATGTGAAATCGCGGAAAAAAATCATGCGAGTGGTGAGGCAGGCAGTTGGCGCAAATCGTGCAATGCGCCGTTCCGGCAGACTGATCGGCGGCAGGATAGTCACCGTTCCTCTGGCATGTGGCCAAGGAAACGGCGGATTTTTCTCATGATTTTTTTTCGGAATTAAAAGGGCCATGAATGACCCTTGAACATGAATTATCGATTTTTGCATGGAATTGAGGGGAGAGTCCTTAGGATTGGTCTTGTTATTTTCGAGGGGATTTGATTTTCTGGGGCTTTGAGCGACTCCAGGGAAACTTTTTGTCTCTAGTACACTACACTGTTAAAAAATTTCAGTCATAATACCCCAAGACCTTCAAAATTATCGGATATTTCCCGAATGTTTTGTTGCATAGCAACGAGAGGGATCAGTTTTGCAGATTAAAATCCCGAGCGCGCAACGCCAGGGCATCCCCGCGCACATCCCCTTAAAAAAAGAAATGATAACATTCGAAAAAATTGATTGTCTGTGGGATTCCTCCAAAACTACTGGAGATAAAGATGTCCTCATATCGAATTTTTCAAGAATAGTTCGTAAAATCATCCTTGAAATAAAAAAATAATGAACATCTTTTTTTCATTCTCAATCATTTCCCATGGAGTAAATAATGAAGAGTATTCGATTACAAAATAGAGTATTAAATATCCCCCAGGAGTACCCACTCCCACCGCAATAATTTAAATCGATATGGAATCCGTCTTACATGATAACCAATGGCATTTAGTTACACCGAGGTGCAACGGCCAGCATTTAGCTTCGATTAAAGAAATTCAATATCGCGCCGTACGTAAGAATTACGAATCGTTCCGCAGCTGTTGTGTCGCATGATTCACACGTGAAAAAAGGATAATAAATATCCAGAAGAAAGGAAAAATTATCATGAATGAGTGTAAAAATTACGCTTGAAGAACTTTTCTCATCTTTCCTACGGGCAATTAATTAAGACCAGGCCATGATCTTAAGAATGTTATCTGGAGATGCCCAGGTGTGAATTCGGTGTTCTGTCACTTGAAATCAATTGATAAAAATTATCAAGTAGAAAAAAGTTAATAAAGATGTTAAAGTCCACTATGAAGTGCACATCGCGTTCAGATTATTCTGCGAATATCTTGGAAACTAGTAGGTTGAGGACCGGTTGTTCCAAGCCCTGTTAAGGATGTACATATTACACCCTGTTCGCCAAAATTCACGTTTTTTAAATTTTTCTGGTAAATTGAAAAAATATACCATTTTGCGCTTTATCATTACTTAATGACTCACGAAATTTCATGAACGTGCAATCACTTTCCTGCGTTTTTTCTAAAACTTGTCGGAAATTCACAAAACTTTAGAAAAAATGCAAGAAAATGATTGTCTACTATGAAACTTTGTGAGTCAGTCAACAATGATAAAACGCAAAAACGGTATATTTTTTCACGTCAATCCGATCAATAATTTGCCAGAAAAATGAAAAAAACGTGAATTTTGGCCGAATGGGTGTAGTACATCGTTAATCAAATAAATCGTCAGAATAAATTTGACAGCACTGTTAGAAATTCTTTGAAATTTAAGTAACAGATGCAGTTGAATTCTCAATATTCTGAACTTGAATTCAATTTCAAACTAAATTGCTAATAGAATTCTTGATTCATCTTGGAAATGCAATCAAATTAATTTCTTCATGATCATTGAATTTTCAAGGACAATTTGGATTTTCAAACCTATCGTGAAAATTAAGCGATACATTCAGTTGAATTTTCAACAGATTGAAAATTCTGAAGAAAAGTTGCCTGAATTTTCACGATCTTCAGTAATTTTCATTGTCGCATGAACCTGAGAAATCAAATTTCATTGAATATTAAAAAAAATTGCCTGATTTATTCATAACAAGATCAATGGAAATTCCGTGGAAATTATTCGTTGTCAAAAATTTCAAGATTTTTCACTGGAAATTTCAAGAGTTATTCCCACAGCTAGACAATTTTAGGAATTCGTCTCAGAGTGCTTTCATTCAGCCATTCGGTCGTTAATGTCGACCAAATACGTCATATTTAGCGGTATCATTGGCAAATAGTGATGATACATCGATACACCACATTTTTGGTGAAATATTTTGGACGAATTTTCGATCAAAATTGTTTGGTAGATTATTTTTATTTATTCCGATACTTAGCTGCCCAGGTGTGAACTGGATGTTTTATATGTTGAAATCAATTGATAAAAATTATCAAGTAGAAACCAACTTAAGGGGAGACTACTATGAGTTTTAAAAGTCGTGGGTTATTGGAGTGAGACTTTAGATAGATCTGAAAAGGAATAATTAGTGCAAAAAAAATTTTTTTTATTGTTCGTTTGCCCGAAAACGCTTAAATTGCCAAAAACAGTCCAGGGCCTCCAATTTTTGAGCTACAAATGATTTTTTTTTTCAAAATTTTCGGAAAAATATGTGGAATAACAATTACGAGCTATTTTTTTAAATTCACCTCTTACGTGGCTAAATTTGCTTTTTTGAATTTTTTTACATAAATAGTGAATTTTTTGTAAATAAAAAAACCGAAATCAGCTGTGTAAGAGTCGAATTCCAAAAAAGTGACTCATAATTGTTGTTCCACACATTTTTCCGAAAATTTTGAAAAAAAAAATCTTTTGTAGCTCGAAAATTGGAGGTCCTGGACTGTTTTGAGCATTTTAAGCATTTTCGGGCAAACGAACAACAAAAAATTTTTTTTTTGCACTAATTACTCGTTTTCAGATCTATATAATCGATCTTCAACGTATGAAAAGTCTTACTCCAATAACCCACGACTTTTAAAACTCACAGTAGTCTCCCCTTAAACCTTCATTAATGTAAGGGTTAAATTCTTGGAATATTACAGAAATTTAATATTGATGGGGATCCCCGGTAGTCTTTACCACACTGTGAAAGATACTTGGATATCCTTAAATCACAAGCCAATCAGCCGACCGCCTCCTCAGACTGTACTAACCCATTTTAATTTTCACAATTCCTCCATGCCCGAAATCCGTGACGATTGCGTGTCACTTGGAGGCAGTAGAATGCCCGATAAAAATTAAAAATTAATTGATCACCGCATGCTCTCAATTACTCACATCACCGAGAGAAAAGATAATAATCATTTCCAAGAGAATTCGTCACGCAGGAATCGATGATGGGACAGGGCAAAGTGTAAAGTCGCCATGTGGGAGAATCATCATTCCGGAGTCACCATTAGACAGTATCAACAACGTGACTTTTTTATGGATCAAGGACGAAGAGTGAATGTTAACGAAACCATTTGCAAATGCAGTTTAAAGTTCTGGAATACTTTCTTTCTGGTGTACTTGGTGCATTGGAGTTGGTGGTGATAAAAAGGGGTGTCGTGTCGATGCTCGCATGGCAACCCACATCCACCAATTGACAACAAAAAGAGTAAAAACGTACATTCACCTCAAAACGGCACGATTTTCTCATTTTATCTGATAATTGAAGTTTCTACTTTTGGAACAAAAAAAAAATTATATTATTCACTGTAAATTGAAACCGCAATATTTATATTACGATCAATAATTATGAATTTTGTTTAAACAACACGAAATTACGGGAAATTAATAAATTTTCTTAAAAATGATTAGAAATGAATCTATCGAAATTTTTGTTACGTTAAAAAATTAATGATGAATAATTATTCATTAATATTGAAGTTTCTCGACTGCAATTCATCAAAATGTTGAGGGAATGCAAATCACTAAATGAAAAACTCGAAAACATTTTTGCAATTTTTGTTGCGCTTAAAATGTTTAAATCATGAGAAAATACAAAAAAGATGTCGAAATTTCAGTTTTTACGACGTTTTCTATTCTCCAAAAAATTAATTATAACTTGTCACTCTCGATTTCGCTTTAATTAAATTAAATATCGTTGACATTCGAGCCCTACCAGCACTTGGCGTTACCCAGGATTCACGACGGGGACAACAAAAAGAGTAAAATCGCACATTCGCAAAAAAAAACACAAATTGTTACTTTAATTGATTCAATCATTTAATTTTCTTCACTTATAGCAAGGGAAAAAATAGTATCCTTCGTCACGAATTACAACCCCAATAATATTATTATTAATAATAATTATGAAGTTTGTTTAAATAACACAAAGCCGACAAACAAATAAAATTTTCTAAAAATTAAAAATTGAATTCACCGAAATTTTTGCTTCATTAAAAAATTAATTGACAATGATTATTCATTGATATTGGATTATCATAACTACAATTGCCGAAAAAAATGAAGGGAATAAATGCCACCACTGGAAACCTCGAAAATAATATCTTCCAAATTTTTATTACGACGAAAAAATTAAACTCCAAAAAATAGAAAAAAATGAAAATGTGGTTTTTCCTCATTTTTTATCCTCTAGATAATTAATTACAACATGTCGCTATGGACTTCACCCCCACAATTGTTGTCAGCCGCCCCCAGCTGTCCACAACCCCCTAAAAACCGAAGCCTCCGAATATCCCCATTATTCCCTAAAAACTCATGATTCTTCAATTATTATCAAACAACACTAATCAATACTGCACACTTCCCCTTCCCCGTCATCACCCCCCGATCTAACCCTCAAGCCCCTCAAAAAATCGCCCGTAAACCGCAGAAACCACACAAACTGAAAAAACCGAACCTCAAATTTTCTCGATTAAAAAAAATTAAAAATCGATAATCTGCCCTTAAAATGCCTTTCAACAATGAAAAAAAAAAAACCAAACTCACAGCACGTTGGTGGGTAGCCCGTTGAGCCGTACCATAACCCCACACCCCCAACTTCACAAATAAAAGGATAACAATCACTTCAGGCCTCGTCTGATCCTGCCTTACTGTCACTACTCGCATCGATCAACTGGCAGTTGAGTGACTCGCGGCCGTGTGCATCGTCCAATATATCAGTGAACTAGACACAAAGGATTTTAGTAGTTGCTGCCTTTTGTCCAGCCACACCAGAGAGTGGGGGAGGCCAGTCGATTTGACACAAGTGCAGCTGCACTTTCATTCACAAGTTGTTTCATCTATTCCCAACGTATCTAGTGTTTTTCGATCGAATTCGTTAAGTCTAGTTGAGATTTTGTGGGGTAAGAAACACTCAGTGCGGACGTGTGACTTTTACTCGGGGTGAGTAATCACGGGGAGTCGCGGGGTGAGTCCTGCGTGCGGGTCGTGGACGCACACGTTATGCTACTGGCGAGGAGGCACCAGCGTCAAAATCAGCTGGCTGTGGCGGTACCACTCGGCTGGCCTCGTGTCGGCCAACGCAGGAGTGTAGAGACACGGGGGAAATGCTGGGGCTTCATTGGAAGGACGTACGTTCACCCGAAGACAACATTCATGCGTCATCGTTCGTCAACATTCGGACGGAAGCCGTTGGAAGGGGGTAGTCTATTTTTTGAATGTCAAATATCGTTTGGGAATTACGGGGAGAACATTGTAATGAACCATTCAGGGGTTTTGGTAGGAAGCCTGCACGGAGAGAAATTTTTGATTAAAATTACCCTACCGTTCTATAAAAGTGTATCATGAGTCATCGTTTCCTCATTTCTATCCCGACATTTAGTAAAAATTAATATATGATGATCAAATTTTATTCTACGTTTGAGAAATTTTATCCTGACGCATAATAAATTTTACCCTTCCAGTCCAATAATTTTTATGTAGATAACAACGAATATTCTAGAACGGTTGGTAAGTTGTAACCTACCGATACAGTAATTTTTACGCTGCCGTCACGGCAATTTTTATTTTTATCAGAATAAAATTTCTCTAACGTAGAATAAAATTTGATCATCATATATTAATTTTTAATAAATTTCGGGATAGAAGTGAGGAAAGGATGACTCATGATACACTTTTATAGAACGATAGGATAATTTTTATCAAAAATTTCTCTCCGTGTGAGTGGGCTGCTGGTGGAAAATTCCGCACGTCCGGACAAATGACGCATTTAATCTGAGTTGCTATTGGTTTTCTATTTTTCTGGTCATCAATGTCCCGATTCAAAGGAATTTATTTTTATTCGCCCGGAAATCGAATGTGGAATTTTCATGATTTGTCGACGTTTCAGGACCCCTGGAATGATTCTGACGTTTTTGAAGACGTTTATTTGTGTGGGTGTGTGCACGGCCGAAAAAATTTAATAGAAAAACCTATCGAATTCGTTAGAAAATTCTACTGAATTTCTGTTAAACTTTCTATTAGTTTTTTGCTGATTCTATTGAGATGTTCAATAGAAAAAATTCAGTAGAACAAGTTAACAGAATTCGATTTTACTTTGTAACTTATTCTTTTCATATATTTTCTATAGAATTTGCTCGACTCTAATTTTCCAAGTTTTTTTCATTCTATTTTTCTTTTCTTCTCATCAAGAAAATCAAACGAAAAGACTTAGAAAATTTGAGCCGATTCTATAGAAAATATCTCAATAGAATAAGTTATATAGAAAAATTAAATTCTATTGACTTTTTCTACTGAATAATTTCTATTGAACATTTAAATAGAATCGGCCAAAAACTAATAGGAAGTTTAATAGAAATTTAATAGAATTTTCTAACGAATTCGATAGGTTTTTCTATTAAATTTTTTCGCGCGTGTCGAGCGTGTGATTGCGCATGCACATACGAATGTGAATAGAATTTTGTCCAATTATTCGTTTATTTTATTTTTAACGGAATTTGTTGCAAGTTCCAAGGGCCTTGCAACTGGCCATCGCCCGAATACCTTCAGCCGAATCCAATTCAGTAGCGAAGTGGTAAAACGGTACAAGTCAACTTTGACTATTGACCAGTTTTCAATGAATATCTCGGAATCTAAGGGAGATAGCAAAAATTTTTTTATAACCTTTTTTGTAGAGTCGATTGAGAGCTACAACAAATGTAATTACGAAAATTTCGGTATCTCCCTTAGATTCGGAAATATTCCTCAAAAACTTAACTGAGAGATAAGTCGACTTAAACCGCTTTATCGCTTCGCTGCTGAATTAATTATATTAAAATTACTACGTGGATATCCTCATAAAGAATGGCACTGGGAAAAAATACCAGTGGATTGACGAAAAAAATTCTGAAACTAGAACTCAGAACGCATTTGCGAAGGTTTTACCGCGCAAATTGCACGAGAAAGGCAACCAAGCAAGTGTGTTTATTACCACTCAATTCCTGCCATTGTCCGTGTAGCTTCCATCAAAACTGGAGCATTTTCTATAGAAATCTTCCGCTCTTTCTACTAACAAAGCAATTCCGAAAAAACTTCAAACCAGCGTTCACTTTAGAAAAAAAACATTTGCCGTTTTCCAAAAACTTGAGATTTTTTTTTATAGAATCCAAAAAATAGAGGATCCAGGGAATTCATCTCGAAAATGTTGTTTTCGAAATGTCCCAAGTCAAATTATTAACTCCAAATGGATGAAAAAACAAATTAATTTTTCCCGAAAATTCCCGTTTCTTCCATTACGTGAATTATCAATTTAAAAATATGAGACCGAACGCGCGGTACAGCGCGCTGTAATTGTAACAATCATAATTGAAAATCTCAAAATTAAATTAATCATGAATTAAATTTGCCGCCTCAGACGACTGGAACCGATGGGGAATAAGCGTGACAGACTTCCGACATATCGATAGTCATCGACTTTAAGTAAATGATCTTTTTAGAATAGGAACTCTCGTATAAGACTCTGTGTATACGAAAAAAATTGTTCACCCATTTTATCTCAGTAAATCTAGTGCAACTACACTGAGAAGAAAAAATAGTATATTTCCTACCTAGGGAAAGAAAATAAAGGAGTCGTTCCCACGTAAAGAATTATCACCCGAGCCCAAGGCGAGGACGGTAAACTCGTGGGTAAGGGTCCTTTAATTTACCTCCTGCAGTCAGGACGTTATTTTCCCGCTTCGCAGGAGGCAAATCTGCCTTTGCGCCCGCCGTGGTGGAAAATTCATTCTGCCGATTGAATTGGTTTCAGACTGCAATTTATAGTGAGATTTTGTGTAGGAAATTCCGACGATTGTTTTTCGGACGATTCTCAAAATACAGGATTTCATTTTGGTATGTACTGAGCGTCTATTGAGGGAAATACCCGATTCATTTTGAATCTCAAGGGGTACTTGTCGGATTATTTTTCCCAATCGGATTTTGGCCAAGCAGAATGCAGTGGACAACATCAGGAAGTGAATTGGGGAAGATTTGAACAAATTATGTTAATAGAATAACCCGATTTTCATAGACTGTCAAATATAAGATTCTATCTGAAATGAGCCAAAAAAATGAAGAGCTACTGCAAAATATTCAGGTAAAAAAAATGAAAAACTACTGCGAAATATTCAGGTAAAAAAAATGAAAAATTACTGCGAAATATTCAAAAGCTAGGAGGAAATATCCAAAATAAAACTGTCGGGTAGCATCAAATACTGCGCTCTGATTAGTCGAAATCCGATTGGGAAGACTAATCAGTTGAATGCCGTGTTGACTATATAAAATAACAATTGAATAGTGGAATTCTGTTGGCTGAAATTTGGATGGGGAGAATTATCCCTCTCAAAAGTGGAAAAATCCTATTCTCAATTTCCCAGAAAATCCGTAACATTCTAGGGAACCCGGGGAATCCCACTACGCCCCTGCCTCTGCGCATGCTACAAAGCCTTCTTCCTCCTTTCGACTCAAAATCGCGTGTACGTGCGAGCGAATATCGTCTCAATGTATCAAGTAGATACAGTGTTGAGGCAGAAGAAAGAAACAGCGAAGGGGATTACGAACATTTGGTCTGTGGAATAGAGACAGCGCGACCCTGTGAGAACGTCATTAGAATAAAATGAAACAAGGAGGGAACGATGTGAAAGCAGGTTGGGTACATTGCCGCATGCGCTGGGTCGATACTCTCGGACTCTGCGAGTGCAAGTGCACTTGTACTCGGGGAGACAGTGGGGAGGAGAGAGAAGTGGGATGAGAGAGATGACGAGGGGGTACGGCGTTATGCCTCACCCAATGTTAAGAAAAAAAACGATGGAAGGTCGAGCGAACTCTAGAATTTCATAGTCCTACATACCTTCCAGTTTTTACAAAACAAATTTTTGACAGAAACAAAAATTCTATTTTTTGAGCTTTCGTTAATGTGCGTAATGGGGTGCGGAGGGGGGTTATTTAATAGGTGGGGAAATTTTAGTCGAAAAAGACAATATGAAAAATGAAAATGAAAGGTCGAGGGCTTTGAAATCTCTGACAAAATCCAAATAGTGGGTTCTTGGAAATATTGATAATGGCAGGGGGGAGGGGGGTTCATTCAATAGGTAGAAAAATTTTGGTCGAAAAAGGCAATATGAGAAAAATTCGAAAATCGAGCACTGTAAAAAATTTGGTGTTAAAATTACACCGCACCTGACATCGCATGTAAAATCTGGTGTTAATTCAACACCAATCAGTGTCGCAAGAAATCCACACCGGTTTTTTTACTGTGAGGGCCCCAGGATTTCTTAGGCCTAAATACCATCGGGTTTGGAACTCAAAGAAGATCAATCGAAATTTTACATTTTTTAAAAACATTGGTAATGAAGGGGGGGAGGGGGTTTATTTAATAGGTGAGAAATTGTAGCCGAAAAAGTCAATATGAGAAAAAAATAGACGTTCGAGGGGCCTAGGATTTCATAGTTCTAAACTTCCGATTTGCAGCTCAAGGAAGATAAATCAAAATTTTGATTTTTTAAAAATATTGATAATGGAGGCGGGGAGGTGGTTCATTTTTAATGGGTGGGAAAATTTTGGCCGAAAAAGTCAATATGAAAAATGAAAATGATAGCTCGAGGGCTTTGAAATCTCTGAGGTTTAAATAACTTCCGGTTTTCGTCTTATAAAAAATCCAAATAGTGGGTTCTTGGAAATATTGATAATGGCAGGGGGGAGGGGGGTTCATTCAATAGGTGATGAAATTTCGGCTGAAAAAATCATTATGAAAAATGAAAATGAAAAGTCGAGGCCTCTGTAGGATTTTATAATCCTAAATGACTCCCGGTTTGCAACTAACAAAAAATAAAAATTACCATTTTTCGTAAATATTGATAATGGAGGTGGGGAAGTGGTTCATTCACTAGGCGGTCAAATTTTGGCCGAAAAAGCCAATATGAAAAATGACAATAAAGGTCCAGGGCTCTAGAATTTCATAATCCCAATTAATTTCCGGTTTCCATCTCATAAAAACCAAAATTCAAATTGTGAGTTTTTTTAGTATTGGAAATGATGGTGGGGGTGGATTCATTAATAGCTGGGAAACTTATAGCCAAAAAAATCAGTATAAGGAAAAAAATTTAACGTAAATGGCTCTAGGATTTCATGCGCCCTAATAACTTCCGGTTTGCATATCTTAAAAAAATGCAAATTGTGAGTTTCTGTACATATTGAAAATGGAGGTGGGCTGGAGGGTGCATTCAATAGCTAGAGCAATTACAGCCAAAAAAAAATCAATAAGAAGACCAAAATGGAAAATCGAGGGCTCTTGGATTTCATCTAGTTTTAGACAACTTCTGGTTTGCATCTCATTTTTACAAGGAAACATCCAATTTTTGAGTTTCAGAAAATATTAATAACGAAGGGGGTGGGGTGGGGATGGGTTGACTCAATAGCTCAGGAAATTCAAGCAGAAAAAGTCAATAGACTACTCTTCTTACCCAATTCAGTATCGAAGCAGTAAAACGGTTCAGTCGATTTACCTCTTAGCTGAGTTTTTCAGGAATATCTCCGAATCTAAGGGAGATAGCGAAATTTTTGTAATGACTTTCTCCCTAGCGCTCAATTCGCTCTATAAAAAAGTTTATGACAAAAATTTTGCTATCTGCCTTAGATTCCGAGATATTCATTGAAAACTGACCAATAGTCAAAATCGACTTAAACCGTTTTACTGCTTCGCTATTGAATTAGTTTCAGAGTAATAAGAGACTCTTTTTACTCTAACTTTTAATAAGAGACTCGACAATTGAAGCCAAATTTTGCGTACTCGGTTGTACTAAAAGTACTGGGGCAAAAGGGGTTAGATTGTAGGGTTTGGAGCTGGAAATTTTCCTGGCTATCAAATGAAATAGGTTCCAAAATTTATTTATTTTTAATGAACGCTTGCACGAAACGGGAAGAAGAGAGGGATCATTTTAATTGACTTTTCGTGAACTTTATTGAATTCAGCTTGTGGTTTTTATTCGCCCGAATCATGGAGTTCCAGGAACTGGAAACGGGTTTGAGTGCCATAAAAATATGAGCAAAAAGTGGGGAAAATATTTCCTTTATCCTTAGAAATGCAGCGGGGAACATAATGGGAGAAATCCCAGGGAGTTTTGCTGGGCTATTCTTGCGTTATTTTCTTACATTTCCATTCTATTTTTCTTTTATTGTGTAGCTCTAAGTCTGCTTTAACTCGATAATCGATACCACGAAAGGTCTTTCGCCACCGCAAAAAATATTATCGTAACAAACTTTGACAGGGAAGAAAAAGGTCAGATGTTGAATTCTTGTGGATTACGCAATTTGGGATTATTTGATTGTCTGTCGACTGGGGTGAGGAGTGACCCCAGTCGGTAGCCAAGGAAATTTCGGCGGAGAAGCTCAGCATGACGACGGCTTTATACTGAGTTTTTCTATCAGCAGTTTAAACAAGAAAATCTGATAAGAGAAATTGTCTTTGGAATTATTCCAAAGTTACTGGGGTTTTTCAACGGAAATTTCCCTGGGTATCAATCTAGACGCGTTCGTAATTGGTAAAGTAATAAAAAATGTTCAATGATTTTTTTAATTATTGTAGTTCACTGGATACGCAATGTTTCAAGTGTTTTAAGATTTTGTTTTGAAAATCTCGTTTTGCTTCCTAATGCACGTTAAGTTTTCCAAGAAACTTCCCTGACTGTCAATCTAGACAATTTTCATTTATTCTTTCGATTGCCATAAGTTACGGACAACCCAATAATTTTATTATTGTGTGGTATCATTTTGGAATTATCTTCTTCACGTTTAAGCAGCTTTGATTCTTTGGGGTCTGAGGTGACCCCAGGTAATTATTAGTGGCCCCAACCCAGGAGATTTCAGCTGAAAAATTGAGGACGATCTCTTGATCCTCAGTAATTCCTCCAGAAAATTGAAGAAAAAAAATTGATGAGAACAGTCTTTGAAATTATTCCAAAAAATGAACCAAAGTTTATCTTCTCACTTCTGTTTCACAGAACAAAGAACAATTCCGCGTTTATTTTATCAAACGGAGGCTGCCTTATCGCAACGGGATGACGTGGAGCAAACAGAAAATATTGACAACGAGGAAACCAAACAAAGGAAGAAAATTATGGCAACAAACATCGACAATTCCTTCCTACGTAATTTGGAAAATGCTTTATTCCACTGCTATCTACATCTCCAGTGCAACCTTCTGCACTCACAAGTTCTCTCATCACATCCGGTCTGGCCCACGAACCGGAAGTCCGATAATTCGTGTGCCAGAACCGTCAATACGCGAGTCTTCACAGAGAAAAAGAAGTTTTGATTTTCTGGAACATGTAATTGATTTTTAGAAAATCCTATCACCAATTATTCTTGATAAGGGGTATTAACTTGACTGCGCCGAATTATTAAGGACTTTTATCACTGAAGTTTGGTTCAAAATTCCCAAAAATCCGCGACATTACTCTGAAAACTATCAATGAAGCTCCTCTATAAAAAAAACTTGGTGAAACATTTTCTGTCGTTGATCTATTTTTGCCTAGTATGTTTGTATTCGCGAAATATTCTACCTTATAAATTTCCAACGTACACTAAGCGAACACGACAAAGTTCTCAAACAAGTCTTACTTGCGCCAAGAAAATGGTTTTTTGAAAATTATCAAAACAGGATTTTTTTGTGCCAAACATGCAGAGAGTGCGCCGGAATGAAAAATGTTTGTCCCAAAAGTAGATTTAGTAGTTCGAAAAAAATGGTATTCTCTGTACACGCACGAAATGTCATCTTTGTTTGAATATTGGAGTATTGATTTGAATATTGAATAATGAATATTGGAATTATCACTAGATCAATCACCTTAAAGTAGAAAATTATCTAGAGTATCCATTATTTTTTCGAATCTATCGTCTATGCAAGTATGAAATTCTTTTTCGAAAGAGAAAAATGAAATAAATTTATCGCCCCTTGATCTTTCCTTGTGCTCAAATCCCATTAATCTTATCACTCAATTGACAAAAATATCTTGATCCCCTGATTTGTTTTCCATGTCTCATTTGAATCCTTCTCAAGTGTTTTGATCAAAGTTACAATGTTGCAATGTTTATCTGCCGCTTGAGCTGGTGATTTTTTTTCGCTGACGTGAATTGTATCTGTAATTCCAAGATAATGATGTCGATACAATATTGTCGTGACCGAGAAAATCGCGGATATCCAGTGGAGGGGAGGTAAGTGTATGCCACTGGATTATGCAGGCACCGGAAAATATGATTACTATGCGGACTTTTTGTTGTTATCTTGCGATATCAATTTCTCAAGTCAGTACAGGAAATGACAAACGTGTTTTTTCTTTTGGTAGCGCGTGTCATTTATCGTGTTATCATCGCATTAAGGGGAGACTACTACCCGGATAGGAATTATATCGGCTGAAGATGGGAACAAGCCTGTACGAGTCTAGGTTTGGCGAGGCTCAGTGACTCAGGCCTAGTCCAGGCTTTGAGTATTACGGGTCAGTACGACAAGGCTTATTCGAGCCTCTGCAAGGCTTCAAAAATGAAAGCTACTTTCGATTACTTTTCTTACACAAAAAAAAAACTTCTCACCAGTACAAACCGGTACTTGGGGGAAGTTCACTCTTGAAAAGTTCTAAAAATACTTGTCCCAAGTATATTTTGCGTCCTTGGGTGAAGTATCACATCTGCCAATCGAGTAGAAATCGTACTGGGAGGAAGGAGCATCACAAGTACCAAAGGTACTAGTGAAAAGTAATTTTTCAACTAATCTCAAGTACTTTTAGGACTTAATTTCAGTACTTCCAATTGATTACTTTATTGAAAAAAGGGAATATTATTACCGGATAGAATGGGCTTTCTTACGCATTTTTGTAAATAGAAATGTTCAGCAGAAGATATTTTGTAGGAGAAATCAATAGATTGCGATTTTTATGGATGCTTTTGAGAATTATTAGTATGCTTTCCAATCTACAAAATTTCAATTTTGTTGCGATTTTTATGTTTTATGTTGTTATCGACATTTAAAAGGCTTTGAAAAATTATTTTCAATTTCTTTTCAATTTTATTACTCACAAAACGGGAATTGTTTGGATGTTTGAATTTTTGACGAAATTCGGTTTTTAGAAGAGGTAGAAAAACATTTTTGAGTTCTTATACTCAACTTATATTGAGTTTATTTGGTACTTTTGAAAAGAGCCAGCCAGGCACCCAGTATAAGTAATTTTTTTTACTTGTTCCAAGTAACAAAATGCTTGTGACAAGTACTGAGGTACTTCTCACCAGTACACAGGTACTTGACGCATGATACTTGCATCAGGTTGTTTTGTAACTTCGAGGAAGTACAAAAATGTGCTTTTCGCCAGAAACCCCTTGGTACTGGGTATAAGTAGGGGAGGGTGGGGCAAAACGGCCCCCATTCAATTGTCAATAACTTGTGAATGACATTGTGAAAATTCCCAGTTTCAACTTCATTTTGAAGATAATTTTTCATTCTTCAAAACGAGCTCTAACTCATCCCAATCGGATTATTAAATCGGAAAATATTGACGATTGAAGGGGGGCCGTTTTGCCCCATCCTCCCCTACTTTTTCTGCTGATCATAAGTAATGTTTTTTTGTGTAATTTTTATATTTAACGATTCGTTAATAGTGGTAGATTGTAATTATTCAAGGTAATGGTAGTGTTTTCAGGACGAACAAACGACTAATGCCACTACCTAATGCCACTGCGCCTCTCACTTGCCCCAGAAATGCAGAAATAAAAAATTTGTTTTTTCACCCGCAGCCAAAGTGCCATATTTAGGCTTTTTTCGGGGGGAAAGTCGACTTTCGCCAAAATCGAATTTTTCCGCCGGGTGAACGCTGATTCTGTATTTTCTGGCCCGCCTAATGCCACTGAGACCCTCACTTGGCCCAAAAACGCAGAAATAAAAAAAAATTTTTTTCACCCCCAGAAAAGTGTCGTATTTAGGCTTTTTTCGGGGGGAAAGTCGACTTTCGCCAAAATCGAATTTTTCCGCCGGGTGAACGCTGATTCTGTATTTTCTGGCCCGCCTAATGCCACTGAGACCCTCACTTACCCCAGAAATGCAAAAATAAAAATATTTTTTTACACGAGGAACTGTACATAGTCCCGTCAGTCTTTTTCATAAGTTGCTCTGTATTCATAAAAGGGGTTATGAAGCAATAAGAAATTATTTGAACACATATCCATAAAAATTAATATTATTTTTTTAGAAGAAGTGCAATTGAGCCTTTAAAATTTTGTAATTCAAGGCTTAGAGCAAACTTTGGCGCCAAGCATTGTTCAAGCCTTATGGACTAAGCCTAAAACGAGCTTATCATTTTGGGGCTGAAGGAGGGCTGATCCAAGTTTTCGCAGAATATTTCCGAATCTAAGAGAGATAGCGAAATTTTCGTAATTACATTTGTTGTAGCTCTCAATCGGCTCTACAAAAAAGGTTATAACAAAAATTTTGCCATTTCCCTTAGATTGCGAGATATTCATTGAAAACTGGTCAGTAATTAAAATTGACTTGTACCGTTTTGCCACTTCGCTACTGCAATGTACTTGAATCGAGTATATTTTATACTCAATTCAACTACATTTTTTTCTCGTGTACCTTTATAGTCAACTGCCCATGACATTTCTATTTTGTTTTCCCACAGTGATCATCAAACAATTTCGTTTTCTGTTTTCCCCTAAAATCCCTCATTAGCGAGATGCTTGGGTAATTATTCAGGATCATCCATCTTTCACTCCATCGTTCTCTCCTGACCGAGTTTCCCTAGAGGAGATGATGGTCACTGGAGAAAGAGGAGTGAAGAGGGGGAGAGGTCACTGTCCCTTCATCAGCCCTCGCATTTTTTTCGCAAGTTTCTCGCTTAGTCAATTGATGAATTGAGGACAATTGCCGTTAAACTTGTTTTCGTTAATTCATGGGGACAAAAGAATTGCCGTGGCATGCTGTACAACCCCCCTCGCTTCCAGGAGTCATTAATTTTACGATCGTTGGGTAGGACGCTGTGTCATCGCTAATCGCTCCGCAGATGCACCGGGACAAAGTGTGTACCGCGTTGCCTGGTGCACGTGCACTCGCGCCGCCGAGATTCACTTCGACATTCACTTTTCCGTCAGCTAAAAAATTAACACGTCATTTTGTACGTTGATGCAGAGGTTCATGCAAAGTCTGTGAATTAATAACTAATCCAAAGTTCAGGGGCTTTTTTCTCAGTTTATAATTATGCAAAACTCGATAGAATGCATTCATCAGTAATTTCTTATGATTCATTAAATAATCGTTAACTATCCCATCAGTCATGATTTTTCATCGAGTTCTAGAATCTAGTAACATTGTATTAATATATCTCCACTCGAAATCCAGGAAATTTTCAGCTAAAAAATTATATGATGACACATTTCGCCTCATCGCGCACGAAAAAAATTCAATAGAAACACCTAGCGAATTCCTTAATTCTATTGGATTTCTATTGAACTTTCTATTCGGTTTTGGCCGATTCTACTGAAATGTTCAATAGAAAAAGGCAATAGAATTCAATTTTTCTATATAAGTTATTTTCTTCAGATATTTTCTATAGAATTTCCTCGGCTCAAATTTTCATTTTCTTTCCATCAAGAAAATCGAACGAAAAGACTTAGAAAATTTGAGCCGAGGAAATTCTACACAAAATATCTCAACAGAAAAAGTTATACAGAAAAATCGAATTCTACTGACTTTTCTATTGAACATTTTAATAGTGTGTCTATAGTACTTTTTCAATGAAATTTCATTTTTTGAATGATTACGATTGAGTGAATTTTGCGAATAACTGTTCTTCGTTTTTTTTTGTTAAATATGCCAATACACATGTTTACATCTTTCGGAATTTCTGGAAACGCAGATGGAGATGACGAGGTTGTCATACAATTTTTCTTTTCCAGATCTCACACGTGCAGAGACCCCAGTTGAATGACAAAATACCGAGGGCAGCACTTACCAGCGCCAACTCAAAAGGTGCAACAGAAATCTCTTGGTACACAGAGAGAAAAACAGTAAAGTTTTCAAACAAGGCTTGGGCCAAATAAATCGTTTGTCAAAAATGATCAAAAAAGGATTTTTTGTGCGAAGCGTGCGTCGAGATTGAAAATTGTTATTGCAAAAATAGAGTTAATCTTTTCAACAAAATTTTATCCGCTGTGCAAGCAAAAATTGTAATTTTCATCACGCTGTGACAAAAAGTGAACTTTTCGACACGCTCCGCGTGCCTAAAAGTCCACTTTCCGGCACAATGTGATGAAAAATATTGTTCGTAACTCGTGAAAAAATTTTTTTTGCACTCGTTACGAAATATACTATTCCCTCGCCTTCGGCTCGGGTGGTAATTCTGCACGTAGATACGACTTCTTTTTTTTCCATCCCTAGGTAGGGAATATACTATTTCATTGCTCAAGCCCAAAAAGGGCTCTTTTACCGACGGTAGTTAAGCATGAGAAGTAGGTCTTTTTACCGTTGAGCAGTATAAAAGTGAGAAATGCACTACTTAGGAGTGAAAAAGTGAGAATTGCACTCCTTAGGACTGAAAAACGTGTGGCGCCACCCCAGCGTTAATGTACCAAAATATAAAACTACATATAAAAACTGATAAATTCAGCCAGTGAATCCCCTTCATTATCTTCAAAATTGTTAAATTTTAAATTTGAAAATACACCTGAAAATTAAAATGAAAAATAAATTATTAAAAAATCTTAATTTTGATAATAATAATATTAGAAATATCATTTCATAGAAAATTTTTTATTGAAACTCTGAAATAAACTACAACGTAAACGCAAGAATAATACTCATAGTTTAAATAATAAAATCTAACAAAACAATCAGTTATGCCCATCTATCTCAACTAAGATCTCGAGATTCACTTATTTTCCTTATTTTCTTTATCAAATACTTTAAAATTTGAGCAATTGTAAAAATTGAGATTGATATTTGGATGGGAACGTAGAAGTTGATTCAACTGTAGATTTGGAGCAGGATCTGGTGAGACATCATGAAGTGGAATTGGTGAGATGTCGTTGATCACAGGTTGGGGAATACGATTACAGAGAGATGATGGTGATTTGTTGGCTTCTCTTGGAGTTGTTGTTCCCCGGCTGTGGCGGGGAAATTTAAATGCATTTGATTTTTTTTTTCTTTTGCAATTTGTTTTTTCTTCAGTGGGGGGGGCTCCGCCCCCCCCAACCCCCCCCGCCGGGGGCTGCGCCCCCTGGACCCCGCTCCACGCCCCCACCCCCAACCCCGACGGGCTTTTCGCAATAAAAAATAGTATACGCGCTTCGGCGTCGAGTACTGAATTCAACGCTGGTGGAGTACAGGCGCACGAGGCACGTGAGTCGGAGACGAGGCCGCCGAAGGCGGCCGAAAAATTTTCAGCACTTCTCCGCCTTAGCACGTAATATACTATTCTAGCACACCTTCTTCGTTATTCAATGCTCCCATACGTATTTTGCTCCCGACCAATACTTGTTTATACAAAGTGTTGGAGGTAAATTGAAAAAGGGAATTGCTATGGATCCATTCGAAAGCTTCCTACCAATGGAATCCCTCATACTAAACATGAAAGAAACGTGAAGTTGTTTTATATCGAAATATCTCGAAACTGCCTGACCGCTAATCCTTAATTCTGATTGGTCAATATGTGACACAAAGTTATTCACAAAAAAAAACACGCGGCATTTTCAAATTTTTCAGTGACATAATTTCAAATTCTTCAGTGCTAAATTGTTTTATGTCGCGCCGTGCAATAAGTCGAGTTTATCGCACGCTGCGCTTCGCGCAGCTTGCTCAAATCTCGACTTCTGCACGACTTGACATAAAATATTATAGAGCACTCGGTAATAAATTTCGTTTTCAACGAATGTGTGTACAGACCTCGCCTTCGGCTCGACCTGTAAACTACACATTCGTTGAAAACGAAATTTGTGCCCTTGTACTCTAATGTACTATTTTCACGTCATATATATATAATATATATATTTCACATGTATATATATCATCGGTGAAATTAATAAATTCTGTCCCTTTATGGAGACTGATTATTTTAAAAAATTGAAGATAATTAATTGAAAATGAAAAGTTCTTTATAGATTCTTTTACTCTACTTCGCTATTTACTTCAATCATTAGTCGAATTCTCTTTGATTCATTATCAATATTTATAAGGTATTCATGAGATAATGAAATTTAATGAATTCCATTTCTTTATTTCAACAAATGAATAGATCAGCGCGCGCGAGAGCGCGCGCATAGATCTTGTTGTTAGAAATAAAAAATTAAAATACAAATAACACATAAAATAACAGTCACATGCCTTCTGCAATATAGGAGCGGTCAACTGCTTGTTTTTCTTCCAGTGTACTTTCAATTCAAAAATCGTTCCGCAACACTTCGGCCACCTTCGTAACCCGTCGTATCCCCTCCCCACCGCATCGCCAACATCACCTTACTCCCCCCACATTTGCGTATAGCACAGCATAACCTCACACTCCAATAATACAAATATCGTCGCTTCTCTCCCCTCGAAATCCTCAAAAAACTAATTCATAAAAATTTAGCAAAATCCTTTGAACCTTCGCATCACCTCCAGCACAGCTCCTGTCTATAAAAAACGTCATCATTTTGTTATCGGTAAAAAAACAATGGGAAAACCATTGTTTATAACCTCAAATGGACTCCATATGCATTGAAACCTCTAGAAAGTTCGATAAATTGGATAGAAAAGTCAGTGAAGTTTGAAAAATGGGCGACGCGGATTCAGACGCAACACCTGGTACATCAGGTCCTGTGGAGGACGCCTGGTCCCTGAAAATCCCACCATTCAGACCAGAGGACAATCCGAATCGTCTCTTGGAGGAGAGTTCGTTCGCGACGCTCTTCCCCAAGTACCAGGAGAAGTACCTGAACGAGTGCTGGCCCCTGGTCCAGAAGGCCCTGCAAGAGCATGGAATAAAGGCTGAGCTCGACCTGATCGAGGGGAGCATGACAGTGAGGACGACGAGGAAGACCTGGGACCCCTACATAATCATAAAGGCCAGAGACATGATCAAGTTGATGTCTCGAAAGGTCCCCTTCGAACAGGCTGTTCGTGTGCTCAAGGACGATGTCAGTGCTGACATAATCAAGATCTCGTCCTTCGTCAGGAACAAGGAGAAGTTCATCAAGAGGAGACAGAGGTTGATTGGACCCAATGGGTGCA
The DNA here is from genome assembly GCF_001412515.2 of Diachasma alloeum. Lineage (NCBI taxonomy): Eukaryota > Metazoa > Arthropoda > Insecta > Hymenoptera > Braconidae > Diachasma > Diachasma alloeum. The sequence goes on from NW_021680366.1 coordinate 803,968, forward strand.
CACTGAAGTCCATTGAACTACTCACAGGTTTGGCTTTATTCTAGAACTAGGGGCTACACCCCCATAATCCTGATTATTTTGACACTTGTGACCCTTAATCTGACCCTCGTGACCCTCATTATACTCTTTATTTTAACCCTCCATTTCTGACCCTTATGAAAGAAAAATTATGAAATTTTATCAACATTTCAACCCGTCGTTAACATTTTAAAAAACGTCAAAAGTGTCCATTTTACACCAACCTCCCCTACCGATTTTTCATCATCAGAAATCAATTTGAATTTTTATAATATATATAATTATAATATAGAAAAGATATATAGAGATCCTTATTTGGACCCTCAATCTGATGTTTCTGATTTTTAATCTAACCCTTGTGACCCTTATTTGGATCTTTAATCTGACCCTCATAACCCTCGTGATCCTTATTTTGACCTTGGTGACGCTTAGTTTTTGACCCTTGGGTTTTAACCCCCATGACCCTTATTTGGACCCTTACTCTGACCCTTGTAACCCTTAATCTGATCCTTGTGATCCTTACTCTGATCCTTAAAATTATCAAAAATACTCGTAATTTTCAACAATTGTCAATTTTTTAATTATTTCATCAGACTTTCTCCAAAAGTAAAATTTTTAATTTTTTTTAGATTTTTAAAATGCGTTTCAACAGTTCAATATCGACATTCAAATTCAAACCTGCAAAGTTTAAATAATAAAATCATTCTAAAATATCCCGTAAATTAGGGTTAAGGGGAGATGGAACCTCTTTGTCTACATCCAATCTTAGAATTGTTTTCTCCTACAATTATTAATTTCTATCTATGAAATTACTTCATCGACTCGATTATCGCATTGCTGAGTCAATGAAGTAGTTTAATGAATAAAAAATGATAATTGCAGGAGAAAACACAATTGTACAGATTCATATAAACGCAGGAGTTCCGTTTCCCCTTAAATGGGGCTCAAATGAAAGCTCTGATGTTCGAATACAAAAGTAGCAAAGTATTTCAAATTTAAAAGTATTCAAAAGTATTTCACTGGAGAATAAAAGCCAAAAGTACATGGATATCCCTAAATTCTACAAATTCATCTTTTTTCATTTTTTTATTCCCCAGGATGTTACGTTATGGTCCAGGGTCAGACAGTGGCTGCCCTAGGTCCATACAAGGGTCTCCAACAAGTCAGAAGGATCGCAGAGGACACCATGAAGAACATCCACCCAATTTACAACATCAAAGCATTAATGATAAAACGAGAATTAGCGAAAGATCCAAAACTGAAGAACCAGAACTGGGACAGATTCCTCCCCAAGTTCGCCACGAAGAACATCTCCAAGAGAAAGCAGCCCAAGGTCAAGAAGGAGAAGAAACCGTACACACCGTTCCCACCGCCACAGCAAGAGAGTAAACTGGATAAACAACTGGCTAGTGGTGAATATTTCCTGAGCAAGGAGCAGAAGAGGATGAAGCAGAAGAAGGAGCTGGATGCGAGACACGAGGAGGCCGAGAAGAAGAGGCAGGAGAAGAGGGCTGAGGCATTTGTGCCGCCTGAGGAGGAGACCAAAGTGGAGAGCAAAGGAAAGAAGAGGAAAAACGATGTTAACATTGAGGAAGTTAAGGAAAAAGTGCAGAAAGGACTCAAAAAGAAGAAAAAGAAGTCGTAATTTTTATTTGTTTAATGGTTAAGTTGTTTTAAATAAATTACCTGTGCACATAATTTGGTCAGTCAATCACAAAGGAATAACTCTTTGTTGAAAAGTTTAAACATTTAAAGTATTTTTCCTCATTATAAATCAATTTTTTTCTTTCGTTTTTGAAACTCTTGAAACATTCTCAGGCATTGATCATTTTACTTTCAACATTTTAAATGATTTAAATTATCGACAATTGACTAATTGTAGATTACAAGACATCGAACATTGTTTACAGTAACAAAATGGAAAACGTTTGATAAAATTCACAAGATGCAAAATTTACGAACCCCGTAATTGCCTTGATCAACATTTTGACTACTCCTTTCATGCAAGAATTGTGATATTTACTTAGTAGTTGACATAATACTAACTCTTGGGATGAAGTGCATAGGACGGATAGGATCAACTGGAATCATTCGAGGTAGAATTCTCCCTAAATGTAAGAAAAAAATTCCACGAAATTGGTCATGGTCACAGAAAAGTTTTATTCTCGATTCAATAAGCTCTTCCAACAATTTGCTGTTCCTTATTGCCTACCCTCATAAAAAGAGTGGTATTCAATTCCCATTGATTCCATTCTTTTCGTGAAGATGATGGATAAATTGTAACTCAATGCATTCATCTATCATCTATCTAGTCCCAAAGTTTTTTTCTTTCATAAAAAAAAATCACCAATGTCTTTAGAAATATATCACTGTGCAGCATGAGGATGCTATTCACTTAGTTAAGCTCAAAGGTCGCTGAGATCGACTGCATCAACTCGCTCTGCAATGCTCTCGTCATTTTCAGGGGGTTTTTCTAATTTTTTCGTCACTTCTCGGGGAAAATCGAGTTTTGCCCAGGAGCCAGGCTCTGCTTTCTTCATTTTTATTTCTACTTTAGTGGGCAGCATGCTGACAGAGCTGTTTGCAACATCGACAACCTGTTCAGAAGAAAAAATGGAAAATTTAAATTGATTAATTAATTAATTAATTAAGGGGAGATCGCACTGAAATTTCAAAATTGTAGTAGCTTTTATTTATCATGTTAATGAGTTTAATACTTCAGTTTCAATGTAAAAAAATGAGAAGAAAATAGTTTTGATTTTTTTTTTAATGTATGGAATCGTCAATGTCCTTTTAGGTTTTCGATTCGAAAAATCTGAACAAATTTCTACTTTAATGATTTATGGTGTAGTTAAATATTACTAATTTTTCGAATTTATCATCTTAGCCAATTTTGAGAAAAACATTTAAAAAACTCAAAAAATACAAATTTTCAAAAGTGCTCATTTAGTTATGTTTGTGTACATATTGTGCATGTGTGAACCAAAATATGAATCAATCAGTTGAGAATTGCGTCATAAGGACACTTGAAGATTCTAATCCTCTAAAATCTTTTTCTGATCAATAAAAAAAAAAACCTAATTTTTAAATAGTTTTTTCACATCAAAACTGAACTAATAAACTCGTCACGATAGATGACGGCACCTGTGATTTCTAAATTTCAGTGCGGGCTCACTTTAAATAAAATAAATTGGTTGTTAAGTTGATGAAAACAACATATCATAATTTAAATGGTGGACAACAAATTAATTAATTAATAATTAGGAATTTCTTACCCCTCTAAGCTCCACATCAAGATTATAATCCGAATTTTCTTCAGGGAAAAATAAACTAGCAGTTAGTCGAATTGGATTCAGCTTAACTGACGACTTATTTGGATTGTACTTCTTGGCGAAAATTGATACTACGACGTGGGATCCTGTCTGGTGCCAGTCCATTCGACATTCAATTTGTTTACCCTCGTTCTGGAAGTATAACCAAAAAATCAAGATGAATTTGAAGGTAGAAATGAATGAAGTAGAATAAACTTTCAAAATAGTAAATATTTTCTAAGTTGATAGGAATAAATGTGAAAGAATTGTTTCATAAGAAAAAAAAACAACTGAAATATCACGTTTCAAATTAAATGAAATTTTCAAACGTTTTTCAAAATGAATTCTAAGATATAAAAGCACTAAAAAATAACATTGTTAACTATGAATTTATCTCTTGAACAATTTATTTATTTTAATGAATAGAAAGTAGAGAAATTTTGTTTTTAACAATAAAGATTCCTATTCTTAATCGTTTTGCGAATATTAAAAAAACTAAATTAACTACTTCCACACGAGACTTGAATCCAATTTCTTCATGTATTTCAGATAAAATAAAGTCCAATTTCGAAAAAATCCCGTTAATCATTTTTATTCTACTTCAAAATCGAAAATAGAATTCCTTTAAAATACAATTTCTGATTTAATAAATATTTCGACAATCTATTTCATTTATGTTTGATACCTCATATGGACGCACTGTGTTGAATTTCATTTTTTAAATGGTTTTCTCTAAAAAATGTTGGAAAACTAAATATATTATATATTGCGCTTAAAAAATACTCTCGGTCTATTCTATAAACTCCGAAGAAGATTTCTCCCAAAAACAATGCTCAAATTTCGTTTTATCCATTCATGAAATTCCCCCTTTCCCTCTAATACACACCTTAGCAATCCAGACATGACTCCCCTGAGTGCACCCAGGTTGTGCCAGAAACACCGAGAAATCGGTCGTCCTCTTCTGGCAACAAGACCAGAACTTCAGTCCCTCATGGAAGATCGCGACCCCAGGATGATGAACACAAGCTTCGTCGTCAGACTCAGGGCCCCTGTAACTAGCCTTGCACGCCTTATTCTTGCAGCTCTCCCCCACCTGCACCCTCTTATGCTCCTGCGACGAAGATTCATTGGCAGTGAGCCCTTTTATCTGATCGAGGAGAGTCGGCGAGACTGTCGGCGTCAATGTCACTTGGGGTGCGTCGAAGGCCGGCCTCTCCAACGTGGGATGATTATTCACTGGTGGACGGTACTCAATGACCTCGTCGGCCTTCGACTTGTCGACTTTCTGCTTCTCAGGCTCGGGGGGTTTATCATTCGAATGGAAGGATTTCGTGCATCCTCTGATGTTCAGGAATTCGGTGAAGTCTGTGCACTTTTTGTTGCAGCAGGACCAACCCTTGTAGGCGTCGTGGAATACGGGGGTTCCAGGGTGGTGGACGCACGCATCTAGCGGATAGTAATGGTCATTATTTGTTTTCGATCCAATTCTCGTTGCTCGCAATGAAAAACAAATGGGAAATTTCTCTTGTTTTGCATCAATCGAGTTATTTTCGATAATAAATTAGCAATATGCTTTCGAATGGTTACTTTGCCTATAATTTCCTTCTATCGTGTATAATTCAGTAGCGAAGTGGTAAAACGGTATAAGTCAATTTTGACTATTGACCAGTTTTCAATAAATATCTCGGAATCTAAGGGAGATGGCAAAATTGTTGTTATAACCTTTTTTGTAGAGCCGATTGAGAGCTATAACAAATGTAATTACGAAAATTTCGGTATCTCCCTTAGATTCGGAAATATTCCTCAAAAACTCAACTGGGAGATAAGTCGACTTAAACCAATTTACCACTTCGCTACTGAATTCCTTGTCCCTTTCAGTTTAGTAGATTGAATAAGATTTTTGAAAACTAATTTGTAAGATTTTCAACTTAGTTGAATGTTATTATCATGATTATTCTCATTATTCCTTTCTTCTATACAGCCGATTGTCTTTTTTACAGTTCTATCTGTTCCCTCAGCCCTGCGATAAAATGTTAATAGAAGAATTTTATTTACACAAACTTAAATGAAGTTGAAATATCACATTTGGAAAAAAAGATTCAATTCCATCCATTCATTAGCGAACAATTGAAGAAAAACTGTGTTACATACGTACACACATGCATACACACGTACGGACAAGGTCTAAAAAATGCATTTTCGGACTTTCTCGATCATATTGTGTCGATATAACATAAAAAATCCAACTCGGAAGCAAAAATGGACAAACTAATGAATAGAGTCTATTCAAATTTCATAAAAAAAGTCTGACACCTCCTGACACTCCAAAAAAATTGATGTCTCAGAACCGATATTAACAATACTTCAAAGATCAAAAAGGCAAATTTTTGTTTTATGCAATAGAAAAAAAAAACCATTCAAAATTTATAGAAAAAACGAGGAGTATCTTAAACCCAATGGAAACCAAAATCCAACTCCCAAATCCATAAAAAATTATTTTCTGTCCAATTCTCGTTGTTCCCAACAAGAAAAAATCAACAAACCAGTGAATAGAGTCTATATAAATTTTATTTTTCAAAAAGTCTGCGGTTACCTCTCGTCACTCCAAAAAAATTCACAACCCCTGAGAACTAGTACTGAGAAGTGGTTCGGAGATAAAAAGGGCAAATTTTGGCGTTATCCAATATTAGAAAACTTGAAGAGTATCTTAAACCCAATGCAAACAAAAAATCCTACTCCTCAATCCCTAAAAACTGATTTTCTCCATAAACTCACCCTCTTTATTGTCACTCGGACCGAACTTCTGTCCGCATCCTCGGTTGTAACAATTAACCAACACCTTTTCTTCCGACATTTCAACCTGATCTGTCCACACAACGATCTTCTCTCTTTCAAAACTCAATTATATCTGCTCCAAACCTCTCTGTCTTCCACCTAATTTTGTTTATTTATTTCTGGAAATTTCTGGTATATCCACCCGGTAGGTTATGTACAAGTGCACGCACACGTTTCCGTCAAGTGCTGCCGCCTGTCCCTCAACGTCGCAACTACTCCATCAAACAAGTGGATTGGCGAGATCCGATCAATTAGCCCCTCATGTATAGATATGCCAAATTTTTATTTTTTTCCTCATTGAAGTAGTTTTGAAGAAAATTGCGAGCTAATAAAAAACATTTGCTAGTTAGTACTTTTTTTAAAATAAATTTTTGAAACATCACCCCTGAAAAAAAGACGTTATCACCCCTATTTCATTATTTCCAAAAAATTTTATCACCCATCGGTAGCATATTGTTTGAAGATTTTTGCGAGTTAAGAAAAAATCATCAATGCACTCCTATTATTGTGTAAATTAACAATTCCAATTTCAACTGAAAACCAGAGTTGATGACCAGAGTTTGTAACAGAGATGTCAGACAAGATATGAATGTTTTTTTGGGCTCAAATGAAAGAGCGGGTCGAAAAATGACGTGCTAGAGTCTCTAAACATGACAAATGTCTCTAAAGATGATATCTGTTTTCAATTGAAAAGCAGAGTTGTGACATCATTGTCTAGGAGGACAATGGGGTCTAGGAGTATGTATAGAACATTGGGGTCTAGGAGTCTCCCCTGGTTCAAAACCATCTTTAGAGGTCCTAGCACGCCATTTCTCGACCCGCTCTTTCGTTTGAGCCCAAAAAAACATTCATATCTTGTCTGACATCTTTGCTACGAACTCGGGTCTTCAACTCGGGTTTTCAATTGAAGGCCCGAGTTGTAGATCCGAGGTTGTAGCAGCATGTCAGATAAGATATGAATGTTTTTTTGGGCTCAAACGAAAGAGCAGGTCGAGAAATGCGTGCTGACTCTCTAAAC